>NC_141033.1:46810000-46950000 GCF_052040795.2 Danio rerio | reverse complement strand
GATTTCTCATCAAGAGCAGCACAATAGCATGTTCTATTAGAGCGCAAGTTTATTAGGCTTGAAGTTCATTACAAAGGAGTTGAGCAGCCAGTGGATCCATTAGAGCAGAAGTCAATCACAGCGGCAGCGAGTCCATTAGATCCTTCAGTCATTAGAGCTCGTCCTGTTAGCAGATCACAGAGCCTTCACAGACACTGATGCACACCGTTTATTTCTGCATTATTATAATGCTGAATGTGTCTTTTAGCTCTCTAGAATACTTGATTCTGATTGGTCAGGCCTGGCATTCGGTTATCAAATATAGAGGGAATGTAGAGGAAGGAATGTTTTATTGTATATGTGTATGTATTGTACATGTATTTACAAAGTAATGTATCTTGTTTGTATATAAACAGTAGGGCAGCTTAAAGACGCCTCTCATATGGAGAAATGAATTCACATGCATCGCTCAGGTATGAGATTTTCAACAGATTGTAAAAATATTGATGGTTCTGTGGGTTTGGTCTATCAAATCTGAGCTTTAATTTGTAGTTTCTATTGGATTCAAGTCAGGTGATTGACTGGGCCATTCTACAGCTTGATTTTCTTTCTCTGAAAGCATTTGAGAGTTTCCTTGGCTGTGTTTTGGATCATTGTCTGCTTAAATGTTCACCCTGGTTTCATCTTCATCATCCTGCTAATGTAAATGTTGGTCTGAAGCAGCTAATATTCATTTACAATGATGAAGGGCAGAGGGTTGCTTAAGAACTACTGAAAGATTTCAGCTGCTGTCTGGGCCTTCCATGACTTTCTACACCTCCCTTTCTTCATGTGTTCAATACTTTTTCCCTGTGTCATTTCATTTTCTTACACATAGCTTAATTTCTAAACTAATTAGTTTTGTTTTCTTTGCTTATATTGATTTCTTTGATTGTTGCCTACATCTGGTCACACCTTTAGAAGTATGTTTTCTGAGAATATGGTGACTGTAATTGTACCCCCACTGTAATTGACGTTAGTGATCCTGACTGGACTATAACCTTAAAAACTAAAACGCTAAAATAAAATATGAAAATATGAAAACACATGTAAAATTAAAAAAAAATATGTAAGTTACTAGCTATGTATTATAATTTATATAATAGTTTTAGTAGGAAACAGACAATCTTAGCTAATGTTTTGTTTACTACATTACATTGAAGAAGAAGATATTTTGATTGACCATTATGAGGACGCACTAAATCAAAAGTAATAAATTGTGGACAAATAATGTGCGTAAGTTCTAAATGTATAATAAACACTGAATGGACCCTTTTACATCTCTGGGTTTCTCAGCAGCAGCAGTCGTCAAAGTTGGGTAAACTTAGAGCGCAGTGAATGGAAGAGTACAACAAATAATTTTTTTACAATCCTATTTGCTGAAATAATAAAAGACCTCTGTGATAGTGTTATCAAGACTTTCAGAAAAAAGGAAGAAAATTTTGTGAGAGGCAGCCAGAAGTGAGAACATCATCAAATGTACTTCCCATAGACGCTGTATTACAAACGCCTCACACAAGTGGTGATATCTTTTTTGTAATTTGATGCAAAGATGAGATATGTGTATATATATATATATATATATATATATATATATATATATATATATATATATATATTAGGGATGTAACGGTATACCGCAATATTAATTTTTTTCGATATTACCGAAGTCGCATGACTCGGTAAAACTATAGGTCTTCTGAGAAAATTTGCTCAGGCGAATGAAGCGAACGGGAGGTAGCGAAAACTACAATTGCCATCAGCCCATGCTTGACCATCATCCCTTGCGGTCTGTTGTCGCTACAGATCCAGTAATGCGGAAATGGAGTGTGCTGCTAGAAGCGGGGATGAAAAGAGCTGGAAAACTCTAAGGCCCTGTTTACACTAATGCGTTTTAGTTTGAAAACGCATAAGTTTTGCTATCCAGTAAAACTTACGGTTTCACGGCTGGAGAGGCCGTTTTCATTCTGAAACGCTGCAGCTCCGTCTCAGTGTGGATGATGGAAAACGGAGACATCTGAAAACGGAAGCGGGGCTGCAGACATTCGCCTCTCTGATTGGGGCTTTTCCTGAATATTAAGTAGCCTAAAACGCACAGTTCAGTCCTGCATTATCTCCGTGTAAGTTCAGACTTCGCAAGTTTTATCAAGGCTGCAGTCTCTTCTTCTCAGTTTGATATGGAAAAGCAGATTATACCGAGGACACGGGTAAATCTTCAAAGGGAACAGTGTACTTTATAACTTCATTCACATCACCCTGGCT
Source organism: Danio rerio (assembly GCF_052040795.2). Taxonomy (NCBI): domain Eukaryota; kingdom Metazoa; phylum Chordata; class Actinopteri; order Cypriniformes; family Danionidae; genus Danio; species Danio rerio. The sequence goes on along the minus strand of NC_141033.1, from coordinate 46,947,720 downwards.
TCGTTGTTTCACTTTGTCAACAATAAAATGTAAACATGATTTAAGGAACTGCCTATTTTCATTTTAATATTAGCAACTTAGACAGCAGACATGTTATGGCGTCGTGCTGCATATATGAGCGTCATCTTCACTGTGTGGATATTTATAACAAAACGGAGCCGATAACAACTGCCTCCTTTCAATTTCAGTGAAAATACGAAACATCCCCTCTCTTTTGCTGAGTATCAGTTTTAAGAATCGATAATGGCCATTTTAAAAGTATAACATACAATAAGTTTATACATTATAGGAAATAAAGGCAAGCGATCAGTCAATATACAGAATGTACGTGGTTACATTAATCATTAACTTATCTTTGCACATATATATATAATGTTCATAGTTTTTTTTGTAAAATATTGAAAACATTAAAGCATTTAATATGCTGATGACTATTAAATACGTCAAAACAGTCTTGTAAAAAGGGTCTATAGTCTAGTTTAACTTTCTGGTGACTTTATCAACAATAACACGACTTTTGGGGCAACAAACAGCACACAGAGTACCCAGTGTACTCTACATGCTGTAAAATTGCCTGCCACCTTCCAGCTCTGCTTCTCCAGCTCCATCTTCTGCTCATTACGGAGATGAATGAGTGTTTGCCTGTATTTGACCTGTGTCAAGGTGAGCCAAGGGCCTCTGATGTTTGACTTTTGTGTGTTCTTTTGGGCCGTTTGCAGCCTTGGGCTTTCAGTAGAGCTTCTTCTCTAATATACAGTGGAGGATATAAGTATTGAAAATGTCACCATTTTTCTCCGAAACATATTTCTGAAGATGTTGTTGACTTGATATGTTCACCAGGTTTTGATAACAACCAAATAAATCCATATACGCAAAGAAAAAGAACTAATTAGTTTACAAAAAAAGTTATGTGTAATAAAACGGCATGACACAGAGAAAAAGTATTGAACACATGAAGAAAGGGTGGTGCAGAATGGCATGGAAGGCCCAGACAGCAGCTGAAATCTCTTAGTAGTTCTTCAGAAAACCTCTACTTTTCGTCATTGAAAATGGATATCAGCAGCTTTAGTCCAACATTTACATCAGCAGGATGGTGAAGATGAAACCATGTTGGACATTTCAGCAAGACAATGATCCAAAACAGAGCCAAGGAAGCTCTCAAATGCTTTCAGATAAATAAAATCAAGCTGTAGAATGGCCCAGCCAATCACCTGACTTGAATCCAATAGAAAATACATATTAAAGCTCAGATTTAATAGTCGAGACCCACAGAACCATCAAGATTTTTACACTCTGTTGAAGAGTGTGGAAAAACTTACACCTGAGCAACTGAATTGTGACTTAATTCTCCATATGAGAGGTGTCTTTAAGCTGCCATCCCCAAAAAAGCCTTTTATATAAAGTATTAAATTAAGTTTCAGTAGTTCAGTACTTTCTCCTTGTATCATTTTATTGTTTTTACCAAAATCTGGTTCAGTGTTTATTTCCCCCACTGTACATGCAGTACTGTTCTTTTATTCTTGGGGTCTTTGTGTAAGGGTGATTTTTAAGTGCCTATAGTGCATTGTTTGCACGGGTTTATGGCCTGATTGTGTGTAATCACCTTAGAGATGCTCCAGCGCAGGGTTTGTGTGTGTTTATGAGGCTCTTCAGTGTGATTGGGGTCATTGAAACGAGGCAGATCTTTTCAGCCTGGCCAGAGAGCTAAAAGTTGGGCTTTGATAACATACTGATCCTGTGAAAGGTTCGCTGATTCTGCTCTGAATGCTTTGATTACTGTAAAATATGTAGAGTAATGACCCATGCTGACTTTATTATATTTATTTTAGCTTTAAAAACATATAGTTATGTATAAATTGTGCAGCATACTGTACCTTGGTATGAATTGGTTACTTAATATGATCCAAGGTGTATCACATAACTCGTTTATTTGTGACATTTGACCACGAAACTTGTTGCACAGGTATAATTTTAGGGTTCAGATTGTCAATTGATTATAATATTAATATTATATTAATACAAATAGTATCCATTATTGTTTTTGTCAGTTTCATACTGTAAATATAACAAAACTCACAAAATGTTGATCAGTAATGTGGTGTATAGGCACTACATTCTGATGATTTTTGTATTTACATTTTTTTAAACCCCCAGATTTCAGAGTTTCAAATACTTGTATCTTGGCCAAATATTGTCATAACAAAGTGTACACCATTGGAAACTGTATATATTGAGCTTTCAGATTATGTATGTAGCACAATTAAAAATAATAACAATAAATAAATAACTTCAGCTGCTTTGTTTCAAGAAGAAGCCTATTTTTCCCATGTGTTTTCCAATAAGGATTAAAAAAGTGTTTGTTAAAATGTTATAAACCATTAAACCAACCAACCAACCAACCAGGTACAAGGAACATCATAACATTACAAGCATTGATTTGAAGGACAAAAATTACATTTATTTGCTTAATACTCTATATCGTATGTATGTACCTTATGTACAGCATAATTGGAAAGTGACACAATCAAATTCATAGTTAACATTAGATACGTATGAAACTAGTAATTTAAAGCTGATGGTTTCATTTATAGAATAGGATATTTGTTAAGGGTGTCAAAATTAATTGTTTCTTTGGTGCACTGCGATGCATATGCGAACAATTCGGTATCAGTTCAGTATCATAACCGGTTATTACGTACTGACATCATTTATCTCAAATGCGCTATGTCGCCGTAGCTTACTATGGCGAGGGAGGCGAGCGTGAGTATTTACAACGCTCCAACTACCTAAAAACGCAGAAACTGTGCACAATCTCTCTCTCTCTCTCTCTCTCTCTCTCTCTCTCTCTCTCTCTCTGTCTCTCTCTCTCACTTTTTCACTGTGGCCCATTTGACCTGCTGGCATGGCTTTTCCTCTTCTCTCGGGTGATACAGCGATACTTCTGGATACAGACACGAGCGCGTGTCTGCAGAGTTTTTTCTCCATCGCGTCTATCATGGATCAGCTGTGATCACTGCTGCCGTTTATCTGTGTTTAAACCAGTCTTCACTCATCTGTGCAGAGCGCCAGCCCGTAGAGACAATCGCAGCTCTTTCAGTTGAGCGCGTGACCAATCACAGGGGTGTAAGAAAGGACTTTCTAGACAAGGATCAGAAAGAGAGTGGGATAATTGTATTTGTTTATTTGCTATAAATGCTTGTGTTGTTTATAGGTACAGTCTATATATCTGAATGTATTAAAGGACAAAATTGTATTACACATAGTATATAAATATATTTATACATTTTAATACAAGAATTGCTGCTGTGAAGAAAATTTGAAACTGTGTATGGAAAACATCGTCAATGCACCGTGATGCACCGAGATATCGAATTGAACCGAATCGATGGCATGATAATCGTAACCGAACCGTGAGAACAGTGTAGGTTCACAGCTCTAATATTTGTAATTTTTTCCAGAAGAAAAAATATCATCAGACATACTATGAAAATTTCCTTGCTCTGTTAAACATCATTTAGGAAGTATTTAAAAAAAAAAAAAGGGGGCTAATAATTCTGACTTCAACTGTATATATATATATATATATATATATATATATATATATATATATATATATATATATATATATATATATATATATATATATATATATATGTATATATATATATATATATATATATATATATATATATATATATATATATATGTTTTTTTTTGTAAATATGTATGTATATATAAATGTATTTTGAGAAAGTAGGGAGACTCAATATTTGAGTATTACGTATTGAGTACTATGTATTTTCATAGTATGTCTGATAATATTTTTTCTTCTGGAAAAAGTCTTATTTCTGTTTTATTTCAGCTAGAATAAAGCAGTTTTAATTTTTTTTAAACCATTTTTGGGACAAAATTATTAGCCCCTTTAAGCTAATTTTTTTTCAGTAGTCTACAGAACAAACCATTGTTATACAATAACTTGTTAATTCAAGGGTGCTAATAATTCTGACTTGTACTGGTTTTTTTGTAAATATGTAGGTATATATAAATGTATTTTGAGAAAGTAGGAGGACTCAATGTTTGTGGGTGGAGCTAAATATATATTTTAATACACTTTGCTCACTGCACCCTCTGATTGGTGAAACTTTTTGTGCTGCATCATGGGTTAGGGAGTTTTTGTGCAAGTTTTGTGCAACTTTATCATTAAGTACATTTTTTAGGTCTGTATTTAAAGATTTTTTTACAAGACAATGAATTTTTCACAGTATACCCTCAAATATTTTTTCTTCTGGAAAAAGTTTTATTTGTTTTATTTCGGCTAGAACAAAAGCAGTTTTATATAACTATATTAACTATAAATATTGGTCCATATTGACATGATAGCATCACACAGTTGCTGCAGATTTGTCATCTGTACATCCATGATGCGAATCTCCCATTCCACCCCATACCAAAGGTGCTCTATTGGACTGAGTTCTGGTGACTGTGGAAGCCAATTGAGTACAGTAAACTCATTGTTATGTTCAAGAAATCAGTCTGAGATGATTCACGCTTTATGACATGGCGTGTTATCCTGCTGGAAGTAGCCATGAGTTGGGTACACCGTGGCCTCTCTTGCCTTTCTATCAGCTGGAACCTGGCCATATATATATATATATATATATATATATATATATATATATATATATATATATATATATATATAATAAAATTAATGGTGGTTTTACATCTACAACTACCTGTAGCTCAAAATTTCAACGTCTTAGGGCCCTATCATACACCCGGCGCAGTGTGGCGCAAGGCGCGGCGCAATAGTCTTTTGGTAGTTTCAGCTTGGCGCAAGAGTCGTTTTGAGGCATTGCGCTATGCTGTTTAAATAGCAAATGCATTAGCACTCATTTGTTTAGGCGTTTTGGTCTAAAAAGGAAGGCGTTCTGAGGCGGACCGCTGGCGCGTTGCTATTTTGAGAATCTATAATAGATTTTTCATTAGACCAAAACTAACCCGGTCTAAACTCCGGCGCAGAGTTGCGCCTCGCTTACGCACTGCTTAATACGCACAAGAGAGCAATAGGCAAATATCTTTACTTATGAAAAAAAATTTAATATTAAGGATATATATAGGATATATATATATATATATATATATATATATATATATATATATATATATATATATATATTCGCTGTAAATAGCGAATGCGCTCTTGGCGCGATGCAGCTGACTCTAAAAGGGAATGGGAGATGAGACTCTAATTGGTTTATTCTCAAAACACACCTATAACTCATTAAGAAAATAAACTCAACCCTTTTAGACCATGCGCCGCGGCGCAAGGCAGATTTTCTGTCCTTAAATTAGCAAAAACGCGTTCTGACATGCTCTGAAAGCTTTTGCGCCCTGCGTTTTGCGCTTTGCGCATGGACCGTCAAAATAGAGCCCATAGACTTAGCAGTGTCCTAGACTTAGAGTGTGTTGTTGCCTTGTGTCTGCTGTATCTGGTCCTGTCTGGATCAAAAAGTTGCAAGTGAACACATCAAACAAACGCCATATAAAACCGTCTGTGTCTTCCTGAGAGGATACTCGCAGGTGTCAGTACATTCAACGTGCAACTCCAACCAAACACATCTTAACACCATCTATTAACAAACCAATGCATTACACAATCATAATAGAAAGTTAAGCAGAACCATTGGATTTACAAAGGAGTACAATATTTAGAGCTGCGTCTGGAATTTGCGGTCACTGTCTGCTGATGTTGTTCAGACAGATTTACATGAGTTTATTAGGATGCGGTTTGTACTTGGAGTCGGCCACTTTGTCAAAGTACCATCTGTTTGCTCTGGTAATGTTGTTGTGCAGCACTTCTCCGGCGTGTTATTCATTTATATCTGCTGTTCCTGAATAAGTAAAGATGTGAAGGCTGGCTGGACCCGTCTGCTTTTATCTTCTATGTGTTCTTGTCATAGACTCCACGGATGAAAGTTTTAGCAACACTTGTGAATCTGTGTCTGTTTTAATGTTCAGAGCCAGAGCTTCATTTGAGGCACTACAAAAGTTTGCTCTGGCTCCCTCCCCGTCTCGCTTTCTGTTCCAAAGTGCAGCTGAATTATATATCAGCTTCCCTTAAGCACAAAGTCAGAGTAATCATTTAATGCATGAGTCATAAAGGTGCCACTTGGCCCCACTGCCTTCCATCATCCCAGTGTGTGTGTGTGTGTGTGTGTGTGTGTGTGTGTGTGTGTGTGTGTGTGTATGTTTGTATTCAGTGTCTGTGACAGACATTTTAGCACTGACATTTATAATAAGCGCTCTAAAATGTACTTGTCTTGCTGCACTCAGACCCACAGAAAACATTCATGTGTGTGGAGTACTGATCATTTTATTTTATTTATTTTATTTTATATTTTTATTTTTTAATTTTTTATTATTTTATTTTGTAGTTTATGAACTAGTCATAATAATAATAATAATAATAATAATAATAATAATAATAATAATAATAATAATAATAATAATAATAACAACAACAAAAACAACAACAACAGAAACCATTATAATAATTATTATTATTATTATTATTATTATTACTATTAATGATAATAATAAAAATAAATAGTAGTAGTAATAATAATAATAGTAATAATAATAATAATATTAATAATAGGCGGCACAGTAGATAGTGCTGTCGCCTCACAGCAAGAAGGTCGCTGGTTCGAGCCTCGGCTGGGTCAGTTGGCATTTCTGTGTGGAGTTTGCATGTTTTCCCTGCGTTCGCATGGGTTTCCTCCGGGTGCTCCGGTTTTCCCCACAGTCCAAAGACATGCAGTACAGGTGAATTGGGTAGCCTAAATTGTCCGTAGTGTATGAGTGTGAGTGAGTGTGTATGGATGTTTCCCAGAGATGGGTTGCGGCTGAAAAGGCATCCGCGGCGTAAAATAAGTGGTGGATAAGTTGGCGGTTTATTCAGCTGTGGCGACCCCGGATTAATAAAATGATTAAGCCAAAAAGAAAAGGAATGAATGAATGAATAAATAATAAAAAAAATAATTATTATTATTAATATTATACAACAATAAAATAAATCATAATATTAGTATTTTTATTATTATTGTTATTGTTATTATTATTATTTTTATAAAATATATAAAGAAAAATAAATAATCATGATAATAATAATAATGATGATAATAACAACAACAACAACAACAACAACAATAATAATAATAATAATAATAATAATAATAATAATAATGGTAATAATAATAATAATAATAATAATAATAATAATAATAATAATAATAATAGTATTATTATTATTATTATTATTATTATTATTATAGTAATAATAATATTATTATTATAATTATTATTCAGACATGCCCTTAATGCTTTTGCGTCCTGCGCTTTGGACTTTGCACCTGGATTGTCAAAATAGAGCCCTAAATATTCTTAAAATGAAGATAATGATACTAAAATCTAAAAAAGTATTATTTTATTTTCACGAGACCTTCAAGACTATCATAGTGACAAAAAACCTGAATATATATCATCACAGGGACTTTAAATGAAACACCAGTCTCAAGTTTCTTCTGAGATGCCAGGAGAGTGATTGTTTTTGAGTAATGAGGATTTTCTTTGAACATAAATATTTGATTGATAACCAGTATGATTGGTTGGTGTTATAAAGTTACTGGTCTTTAGAAAGGAGGAGGCAGAGCACTGAAAAACTTTTAAATGATTTATTAATGGAAAAATAAAACAAACAGATGGCAGCTCCTGAAAAAGACCGTCACCAAACTGAAAGCAAAAGTAAAATGAAGTGTCCAGGCCTTTCCATTGCTATCTCCCCTCTTTTTGTAATCCACAGCTTCTGTGTGGTACTCGAGGCTTCACATTATAACTTAAGCACCGGCCTCATCCCGTTACCACAGCTCTCAGCTACGCCCACTTGCTACAGTAGGGATTATGGATTTTCTGTGCTTGTGATCTCGGTTTCTGTAAGCGGTGCTCTGTTTTGGTGTTTCTGCAGGTACGCTCAATGTTCTGATGCGGGTGACCAGCATCGCCATTGTGGACTCAGCTGTCTGGACTCTCTCTGGGCACCAGGGGGCTGAATGGAGGAAAGCTAACGCTGAGCTTTATCCGAGCGGGCCATTCCAGGTATGACTGTTCAGGTGTGCAGATGTGAATGCATGTTTTATTTAACATGTGGACATGCTGTATGCAGGCCTGGGACATGCATCACATGTCTTGCTAGAGAGGGTTAGAAAAATATTGTTATTAGCATTTTTTTTTTTTTTTTTTGTGGTGGTGGTGGTGGTGGTAGTTTTTTAAAGCTTCATTCTTGTGATTGGCGGTATTAAGCAATTGTTCAAACTGACCAAAAAGCAAAGCAAAATGGCTCATAAATCACACAGAATGAAGGATTTTGACAATGTAAAATTGCAGATTGTTTTCTTGTGGTTTTGGGGTATTTCTGTGTGGAGTTTGCATGTTCTCCGTGTGTTGGCGTGGGTTTTTTCTTGGTGCTTCGGTTTCCCCCACAACCCAAACACATGTGCTATGGAAGAATTGAATGACCTAAATTGTCCGTAGAGTATGTGTGTGAATGCAAGTGTATGGGTGTTTCCCAGTAATAAATGAAAGTCCTCATAAAAATAGCTGTACAAGTTGTGTTTGTGTGTAATGTGTATGACTGTATGGGTCTAGCAGGGTTTAATGTGTGTGTGTTTGTGTTTGTGTGGTTCGAGCGATTGGTGGAGGCAAATATGTGTGTATATAATGTGTATGTGTGTGTTTGTTGTGTATGATTGTAGGGGTCTATGGGGGGTATGATGTGTGTGTGTATGTGTGTGTGTGTGTGTGTGTGTGTGTGTGTGTGTGTGTGCATGTTTGTATAATGCATCTCATTGTAGGGGTCTATGGGTGTCTATGACATGCATGTGTGTGTGTTTGTGTGTTTTGTGTATGATTGTCAGGGTCTATAGGGGAGTATTATGTGCATGAGTGTGTGTCTGTTTGTAGGGGTCTATAGGGGAGTAATATGTGCATGACAATGTGTGTGTGGTAGTAGTGGTCTATAGGGGAGAGTATTATGTGCATGTGTGTTTGTTGTGTTTGAAGGGGTCTATAGGGGAGTATTATCGGCATGAGTGTGTGTGTGTGTGTGTGTGTGTGTGTGTGTTTGTGATTGAAGGGGTCTAAAGGGAAGTATTATCTGCATGAGACAGTGTGTGTGTATGTGTGTCTTTGTGTGTGTGTTTGTGTTTGAAGGGGTCTATAGGGGAGTATTATCTGCATGAGAGAGTGTGTGTGTGTGTTTGTGTTTAACGGGGGTCTATAGGGGAGTATTATGTGCATAAGAGTGTTTGTTGGGGTCTATAGGGGTATATTATGTGTGTGTGTGTTTGTGTGTGCGTGCATGTGTTTGTAGGAGTCTAAAATGGAGAATTATATGCATAATTATGTGTGTGAATGACTGAGTGTGTGTGGGTGTGCCTTTGTCTGTGCGTGTGTGTTTAGGGGTCTACAGAGGAGTATTGTGCATGAGTGCACGTGTGTTTGTGTGTGTGTGTGTGTGTGTGTGTGTGTGTGTGTTTCTAGGGGTCTATTATGTTCATGTGTGTGTTTGTATGAGTCTATGGGGCTCTGTGTGTGTGTGATTGAGTAAGCGCTGAGTCGTGCTGCTGTCCTCCAGAGCGCTGTTTTCTGCTGAGTCGAGCTCTCAGCACAACAGCTGCAGAAACCAGGAGACGTTTTACTGCTCATCACTGAGGAGAAACGCTGCTGGAGAGAGAAAATGACAAATTGAAAGAGCTTGGAAAAAAGAGTGGAGATTTATACAGTGAAGAAAATGGAGAGAGAAGGGCAGAAAAAGATGAACACCACACGTAATAGGAATGGAAATGAAGACAGATAATTCATTGGGAAAAAGAGCGAGGGAGTTTACAGGTAAATGGGACACACTTAAGCCTGGGCTCATTGGTCCTGGTCCTGTCAGATTATTTTAATGTCCGCTTGAGCTACCCTCATTCTTTCCACACCACACTGCTTAAAGACAACAAGAAATTGCCTTTGCGAAGCATTTGACTTCAATTATGTGATAAATTCACGGGTGAAATGGAATATTTAGTATGAGCGATGTAGGACAGGACTTGATTTCATCCTCTGGGGTTTGATTGGATCTGGAAATTAGGCTATAGTGTGATGTACTGATGTTGTTTTACTTCACCCTTGTGAATTAAAACAGAAGAAAAAATCGTTATTTTATTTTATTAAGGATTATGAAAACATTAAGGGTGCTTTCACTCCTAGTTGGCGTTGTTCGTTTGGCATATGTGAAACCAGCAACCGTGCTCGGATTCATGCTAAATCAATCAGTTCGAGATCGCCAGAATGAGGTGGTCTCGGCTCGATTGAAAAGAACTCTGGAGCGGATCGATTGTAGAGAGAAAGCAAAAATATCCGAGCCCGGCTATATCACAGTGTATTATGGATATGTAATAGGCGTACAGCTATATGAAGAGAGAATTATGAGTAAGGCGGGAGGTCATTCTACCGGTAAATGTGCATTTCGTGTTAAATACGAAAGTGAAAGCAAACATTAACCGAACTGCAGTCTAGCCAAGGGCTATGCATGAGAGAGCATGGTTCCGCTACATTCATTCTTCCATGGCGTGGCGCCACGCCAAAATTGATCACGCCACGGCTACATTACAGCTTTTCATTCAAAACCTTCAGTCGTGTTTTTTTTTTTTTAAAGCAGTTGATAATCTCACCAAAACGTATTAAAAGGTTCGTGAATTATAACAACGCAAACTTTTCTGTAACCATAGTAGTGCTGTGCGTCAATTGTTTAACCCTTTGGGCTCTATTTTGGCGTCCTCTAATTTAAGGACGGGAAAATCCGCTTTGCGCTGTGGCGCATGGTCTAAAAGGCTTGAGTTTATTTTCATAATGAGTTATATGTGTGTTTTGAGAATAAACCAATCAGAGTCTCATCTCCCATTCCTTTTAAGAGCCTTGCGTCGCGCCACAAGCGCATTTGCTATTTACAGGACGTAAAGTAAGTGTAAGTGGACAAACTGAGCATTTTACAAGCGAACAGTTAACAGTTTTTTTTTTCAACAGAAAACAGTTAAACAGAGCATCTACCGCGCGAGAATGAGAGATAAATGATCTACTTTCGCTCTCGTGGATAGGGAAACCTTTATGCACAGACATCAATTAGCCTATAAATAATTAATTTTAGTTGATAAGCGCAAATATTTGTTACAAAACTATTTCTAAATTCAGTTGTAATTTCCAGCAAACGAATAAATGAACAATAATAACGAAGTGTGTTCAAAAACCTGAGTTATATCCTAAAACACATGATGTGCCCCATATGGTCTAAAACCTGCAGGTGGGCAAATCTAAGCTTGTTTTTAATAAAACAAATATAAATATGGATATAATAAATAATACTGCTAATAATAATAACATTATACAAAAGTAAATTGTTATGAATGAACTGAAAAAGCCTCCCGAGATGAAGAAGGCATGAAAGCAGTGTTTTTTTTAATATTTATGTAGGCTAGAAAATAATATGTTTTGTAATATTTTAATCCTTTATATTTATATCCTATATCTATTCTTATTATATCCTATATATATCCTTAATATTTACATTTTTTCATATGTAAAGATATTTGCCTATTGCTCTCTTGTGCATTAGACCAAAACTAACCCGGTCTAAACTCCGGCGCAGAGTTGCGCCTCGCTTACACACTGCTTAATACGCACAAGAGAGAATTGGCAAATATCTTTACTTATGAAAAAAAATTTAATATTAAGGATATATATAGGATATATATATATATTCGCTGTAAATAGCGAATGCGCTCTTGGCGCGATGCAGCTGACTCTTAAAGGGAATGGGAGATGAGACTCTAATTGGTTTATTCTCAAAACACACCTATAACTCATTAAGAAAATAAACTCAACCCTTTTAGACCATGCGCCTTGGCGCAAGGCAGATATTCCGTCCTTAAATTAGCAAAAACGCGTTCTGACATGCTCTGAAAGCTTTTGCGCCCTGCGTTTTGCGCTTTGTGCATGGACCGCCAAAATAGAGCCCACAGACTTAGCAGTGTCCTAGACTTAGAGTGTGTTGTTGCCTTGTGTCTGCTGTATCTGGTCCTGGCTGGATTTTACAAGCGAACAGTTAACAGTTTTTTTTTTCAACAGAAAACAGTTAAACAGAGCATCTACCGCGCGAGAATGAGAGATAAATGATCTACTTTCGCTCTCGTGGATAGGGAAACCTTTATGCACAGACATCAATTAGCCTATAAATAATAAATTTTAGTTGATAAGCGCAAATATTTGTTACAAAACTATTTCTAAATTCAGTTGTAATTTCCAGCAAACGAATAAATGAACAATAATAACAAAGTGTGTTCAAAAACCTGAGTTATATCCTACAACACATGCTGTGCCCCATATGGTCTAAAACCTGCAGGTGGGCAAATCTAAGCTTGTTTTTAATAAAACATATAAATATGGATATAATAAATAATACTGCTAATAATAATAACATTATACAAAAGTAAATTGTTATGAATGAACTGAAAAAGCCTCCCTCCTGTTTTTTTAATATTTATGTAGGCTAGAAAATAATATGTTTTGTAATATTTTAATCCTTCATATTTATATCCTATATCTATTCTTATTATATCCTATATATATCCTTAATATTTTAATTTTTTCATATGTAAAGATATTTGCGTATTGCTCTACATATTGTGTGTATTGAGCAGTGTAAGCGACGCGCAACTCTGCGCTGGAGTTTATACCGGGTTTGTTTTGGTCTATTGAAAAATCTATTATAGTTTCTCAAAATAGCAATGCGCTAGAAATGCGTCTCAGAACGTCTTGCTTTTTAGACCAGAACGCTTATGGGCGCATATATGAGCACAAATGCATTTGCTATTTAAAGAGCGTAGCGCAACGCCTTAAAATGACTCTTGCGCCACGTTGAAACTAGCAAACAAGTATTGCGTCGCGCCTTGCGACACATTGCGCCGGGTGTATGATAGGGCCCTTTAAGGTTATGTGCTGGCTGACTGACTGACTGACTGGCTGACTGACATGTAAGTGATGCATGAGGCCAGCAAAAACAACAAATAGCCGTTTCACTTTACTCCAGGATGCATTAATGCAGCCCTGTAGGTCTATTGGAGACATTCATAAATATTCCTAGGAAATCTTATAAATGTTGGAGTCATACTTGCTACACAAACGCACTAAATCGCGCTTCAGCAGCGTCTATTTGAGAGCGCACAAGAAGATCTACGCTTGAGCAGCATATATTTGAGAGCGCACAAGAAGATCTACGCTTGAGCAGCGTATATTTGAGGGCGTGCAAGAAGTTTTGTGCACGAGCAGAGGAAATCGGCGCGCAAGCAAAGAGATTTGCATGCTCGGCCATTAGATAAATGCGATCTCGACTTTTGTCATTGAAATAACGCCACAGGTAGTTGGTAGATCTGTGTAAAACAGGCCTGCCGCCACAGCTGGAAAAAATCCTAGAGGAAACACTGGAGAGTCTTACCTCTGATTTATATCTGGTGACGACATCTGTGGGCGTCACCATTCAAAATGAAAGCGCAGCTTTCCGCTTATAATGTCTTATTGCTCATCGCCATAAGTTAAAATAGGGAAGCATGACAGCAAGGGTGCTGTGAATCGATTCAGTTGTTTAAAATTGTTACATTGTTGCTCTTTGTTCTTGGTGCGGTTCACTTTCACACGGGAAAGTTTCTAAACGGACCAAAAGAGCTAAAACAAGTCATGTGTGTGTAAACTCTCCTCACATTGGTCAGAGTTACATGGTATTTTTGCAGACTCCCGCTCAGCTGTCAGGGGGATGGTAGTGGTTTGGTGGTGTTAGACAGGGTGCGCATGACGTGTCTTTTGACGTGTTTGTAGGCATCCGGGAGTCTCTGTGCATTTGCGCGAGCATCGCAAAACTTCCGGGAGACTTGGGATGTCTGGAATGACCTCCCGCCCTACTCTTAATTCTCTCTTCATATAGCCGTATGCCTATTACATATCAATAAAATACTGTGATATAGCCGGGCTCGGATCGTATTGCTTTCTCAGTACAATCGATTCGCTCCAGAGTTTGTTTCAATCGAGCCGAGACCACCTCATTAAAGCAAATTTTCAGAGCGATTGTTTTGGCACGGATCCAAGCGCGATTAGTGGTGTCACATATGCCAAATGAACCGCGATAACTGGGCAAACGACACAGGTTCCGAAACAAAAGTCTGGGTGTGAAAGCACTCTAAGACTCTTGACAAATGATAAACTGTTCACAGTAAGAGTCTAAAAAGAAAAGAAAATACAAAATGGTTCATAAAGGTTGTTTTCAAATGACATCATTGATGAGGCTCGAGAAGGTAAAGTCTAGATCCAATATGCGGCCGGCCGGAAGTGCGATATGCACATTATTAAAGCAGCATTTTTTTTTATGACACTGTATAACTATAATTTATATTTTTACAGTACTGAGAGGGTTGGGTTTAGGGTTGGGGTGGGGGTAACCGTTAAAAAATAAATTTTATTGGGTAATTTAATAGATAACATAACTAATACTCAGTACAACAACTGATTTTACATTACTGTGACGGTTGGGTTTAGGGTTGGGTGTTGGGGTAGACGTTAATAAAATACAACAAATGAGAAATTTAATAAATAATAGAAATAATTCTCGTTAACTTCCGGCCGCAAACGTATCCGCTCTAGCAACAACCGCTCGGGAATCAGGCAGGAAATGATTTTTCTTCATAAGAATCACTTTCGGAACATCAAAATGTTTCTGTTTCATGTTGTTTATAATTGTTTAAGGGCGTACTCACACTATTCCTTGAACCAGGCCAAACTCGCTTGTCCTCCCTCCTGTCTCCCCCGACGGCCCGCAATCATAATGCATTGGGCCTGAGCACACTTATGTCATCGATGATGCACTGTTCAGTTTAGGAAGCGCTCTCGCTCAGCACAGTGGACATTTCTTTATACCGTTTTAGTTGTTTGGGATGCGGTGACCAAGCTCAGCTCCATCTTGGAACGTTAGGGTGGGCCATGTGATAATCCAGGTGGGCCAAAAAAGTGTATGTATATATAAGGGATGTGTGTTTGGTAATGTACGCTGAGAGGTGTGATGCGCAAAGAATGCTTAACAAGTAATGAATTCACTAGATGCTAATGCTTAATAAATGATTCCTAGTGTGTAGTTCTTGTACAGTGTTACCAAATAATTTTAATTGAACAGGAGGGCTGATAATTCTGACTTTACCTATAAAAAGTATATGATTTCTTTTTCCTCACTGACTCAAGCTTAGTTTTAGTTTCAGTCTTTCCTCCTCTATCCGTATGGTCTCTTTGGTCTCTCTCAGTAATGCGGTGTATTTGACACTTGAAGAGGTAAACAGATCCTCTGATTCTCGTCCAGGTCCCCGCAGGCCTCCATCAATCGATGCTAAAGAGCGATCCAGCGTTCCTGGACAGTCAAGAGTTGACAAGTGTGTGTGTTTCTTCCGTCGGTCTGTTAGTTTTCTCTCTCTGTTCCTCCATCGACTCTCGACATGTGGATGGACTGACTGCAGAGGTTTTGCCGAGAAGAATTAGCATCATTTTCACGCAGGATCTCAGAGAAAAAAGCCAGTGTTTTTTCTTCTTTGCATGGTTGCGTGAGGCGTCTCTCCCATCGCTAAGCCTGATGGATCAAGCAGAATCACAGCAGCGTTACTTTATCCCAAGGCTTTACTCCACTGTGTGAATCCATTACACGGCAGCATGTTTGAGGTTAAGCTGAGCGCGGATGATAGTCCAAGGATCTAACAGACCTCACAGCGTTAAGATGTTGATAAATAAGGCAGGAGACGAGAACTCTTGCTTAATTAATAATGGTCATGGACAAAGAGATTTTCGGAATAAAAAAAAAATGCTATATTTATATTCCCCAGTCCATTAGAGTGTACACTCACTGGCCACTTCGTTAGGTACACCTTACTAGTATCGGGTTGGACCCCCTTTTGCCTTCAGAACTGCCTTAATCCTTCGTGGCATAGATTCAACAAGGTACTGGAAATTTTCCTCAGAGATTTTGCTCCATATTGACATGATAACTTCACACTGCTGATTTGTCGACTTCACATCCATGATGCGAATCTGCCGTTCCACCACATCCTAAAGGTGCTTTATTGGATTGAGATCTGGTGACTGTGGAGGCCATTTAAGTTCAGTGAACTCATTGTCATGTTCAAGAAACCAGTCTAAGATGATTCGCGCTTTATGACTTAAGAGAGATGAGTACACTGGTCATAAAGGGATTAAGTTAGCTTCATAATTTTTACAAATTTAAGTGGATTGAACGTAAAACAATTGAGTTGTTCCTCAAAAAACAACAAACAGCGTATTAATAGTGTTATTTCAACTAATTTTAAATAAGTAGTTTGAACAAGTAGCAAAAGTAATTTTTTTGGGTGCATGTATCAAACAATGTTGTCAGGCATTTTTGATCAAGCGTTATTTGATGACTATTTAGGCGAGTTTGGACACAACATTTGAATTATTTGGCATTTAAAATTTATATTTATACCAAATAGCATGACATTTCTAACAGATCGAAACAGAGTAACATTTAGATGGAATTTGAAATGAATTTGTTTTTACATAAATTCAGCATGTCCATATCAGTGAATGAAAAGGAAACACATTTCACCCATATTTTGACATTTTTATTTTCACAAAAGTATTTAGAACTTTAAACTACACACTTTTTAAAATGATTTTTTGAAAAGAATGTGACTGGATATAATTACAGCTCAGTCTCTTTATTAATCTGGGGTCGCCACAGCGGAATGAACCGCCAACTTATCCAGCACGTTTTACGCAGCGGATTCCCTTCCAGCTGCAATCCATGACTGGGAAACATCCATACACACTCATTCACTCACATGCATTATGGACAATTTTAGCTTACCCAATTTACTAATGCCACATGTCTTTGGACTTGTGGGGGGAATCCGGAGCACCCTGAAGAAACCCATGCCAACACGGGGAGAACATGCAAACTCTACACAAAAATGTCAACTGACCCAGCCGAGGCTCGAACCAGCGACCTTTTTGTTGTGTAGCAACAGGCTACCCACTGCGCCACTGCGTCTCCCCAATTCGGTTCATATTTACCACAGGTGTCAAACTCAGTTCCAAAAGGGCCACAGCTCTACACAGTTTAGTTCCAACCCTAATTAAACACACCTGATCAAACTAATTGAGCCCTCCAGGAACTGAGTTTGACACCCCTGATATATACAGTTGAAGTCAGAATTATTAGCCCCGCTAAATTACTATTTTCCCTGTTTATTTTTTCCCCAATTTCTGTTTAACGGAGAGAAGATTTTTTCAACACATTTCTAAACATAATAGTTTTAATGACTCATCTCTAATAACTGATTTATTTTATCTTTGCCATGATGACAGTACATAATATTTGACTAGATAATTTTTAAGACACTTCTATACAGCTTAAAGTGACATTATATGATTGATAAGCTCATGGATTGTGCTTGTTCTTGTTTCAGATGCTTGTTAAGGGCAGTTTGTGTTGTCCGTGTGAATGCCCAGTGTAGCTGTTTTCTTTTATAGAGCTCTTAAATGCCACCTGCCTGATACTGGGCTGTTTAACTCAACTATAAATATTACTACCACTGCCTCAGTAGAATACAGTTTATATATAGTTTAAATGCATATGAAACTTTACATCCTGCATTTCCAGAACTTTTATTTCAGTCAATGTGTCAGGCTGCAAGAACAAATGCTGTTTAGTGTACATGATTAGTTTTCTTACCTGAAAGTTAACCAAACCACTAATACTAATTATTAAAATAATTGCTCCAGTTTCCCACACAGTCCAAAGACATGCGCTATAGGTGAAATTGTCTGTAGTGTATGTGTGTGAATGAGAGTATATGGATGTTTCCCAGTGATGGCTTGCAGCTGGAAGGGCATCTGCTGCATAAAACATGCTGGATAAGTTGGCGGTTCATTCCGCTGTGGCGACCACAGATTAATAAAGGGACTAAGCCGAAAAGAAAATGGATGAATAAATGAATGAATGAATTGTTTTTTTGAATGAATGAATTGATTGAATGAATGAATGAATTTTTTTCCATTGTATACTTTTATTATTTAGGTAATTGTTTTTAGATTTATATTTTTTATGTGTATGTTTTATTTAAATAGTATGTATACACTTTAAAAATACCCATAAATTAACAATTCTCCATATTTTAAAATTCATGTTTTTTATTATTAATGATTTGTTTATGCTTTTAAATTGAATTGTGTGAACTTGATCTTTCCTCAAACAACTTCTGAGATTGCAAAGTTTAAAACAGTGACTTTTATTGACATTTTAATAGTTTGATGTGGTATATTGTCTGGTTTGGTGTTTATTATACAATAACTCATAAATAATTATGATACGAAAATCTTGTAATAAACTGCAAGTACTTTTTCTGTTATTTTACAGACTTAATTCTTTAAATCTTATTTATTATACAATATTCATTCCTTTTTTTTACGGCTTAGTCCCTTTATTAATCCGGGGTTGCCACAGTGGAATGAACCGCCAACAGCAATACCTACTGCGCCATCACGTCACCATTATACAATATATACTGTATAAAATCACAAAATAAATGTATAGTCACTTTGATAAAATGCAGAGTTGAATATTCCCCAATTAAAATATGAAACACTGGAACTGTAAATAATAAAAAATTAACTGTAACTATATATATATATATATATATATATATATATATATATATATATATATATATATATATATATATATAAATAAATTTATTCATTTTCTTTTCGGCTTATTACCTTTATTATTCTGGAGTTGCCACAGCGTAATGAACTGCCAACTTATCCAGCATGTTTTACGCAGCAGATGCCCTTCCAGCTACAACCCATCTCTAGGAAACATCCATACATTCTCATTTACACATATACACTACGGTCAATTTAGACAATTTAGATCAATGGTCACCAAACTTGTTCCTGGAGGGCCGGTGTCCTGCAGATTTTAGCTCCAACCCTAATCAAACACACCTGAACAAGCTAATCAAGCTCTTACTAGGTATACTAGAAACATCCAGGCAGGTGTGTTGATGCAAGTTGGAGCTAAACCCTGCAGGGACACCGGCCCTCCAGGACCAAGATTGGTGATTTAGATCATGCTAGCCTCTGCGCCACTGTGACGCCCCATTATTATCATTTATATATATATATATATATATATATATATATATATATATATATATATATATATATATATATATATATATATATATATATATATATATATTTTTTTTTTTTTTTTTTTTTTTTTTTGAGTATATGGTAACACTAGTTAAAGTAACCAATTCGCACTATTACCAATTAGCTAAGGCCAGAAATATTCTGCAGATATTTTCTGCTGTTTTGGTGCAGAATTTGATACAAAATGTTTGGATTAATGCTAAATAAATATAAGAGTTACTAAAAACATAAACATGGAATAATAAAATAACTTTACATTTTTATTTTAGGGTTAAATCCAAGTCTAATTAGAACCACTTGTTTGGTAAACAAAGTCAGGTTATTATTCAGTAAAATATACAGTTGAAGTCAGAATTATTAGCCCCCCTGAATTATTAGCCCCCCTGAATTATTAGACCCCCTGAATTATTAGACCCCCTGTTTCTGTTTAAAGGTGAGAAGATGTTTTCAACACACTTCTAATCAAAATAGTTTTAATAAATCATTTCTAAACACTGATTAATTTTATCTTTGCCGTGAGGACGGTAAATAATATTCGACTAGATATTCTTCAAGACGCTTCTATACAGCTTAAAGTGACATTTAAAGGCTTCACTAGGTTAAAATGTTTTACTAGGCAGGTTAGGGAATTTAGGCAAGTTATTGTATAACAATGGTTTGTTCTGTAGACTATTGAAAAAAAAATAGCTTAAAGGGGGTAATAATTTTGACCTTAAAATGGTGTTTATAAAATGATTTACTGCTTTTATTTTAGCACAAATAAAACAAATAAGACTTTTTCCAGAAAAAAAAATATTATCAAACATACTGTGAACATTTTCTTGCCCTGGTAAACAATTATTGAAATATTTAAAAAAGGAAAAAAAATTCAAAAGGGGGCTAATAGTTCTGACTTCAACTGTATATGATATTACTTAAAATATAACTGTGTTCTGCATAATATAAATCATATTTTAAACATTTGCATATTATTCAACGCAGTTGACCAATCACAACAGACTGGGTCATCAGACCAATCAGCATAGATTAGCATCGCGCTAAAGAGGGTTTTGGTTACAAGTGAATCGCTGAATGAATAACAAGGGAATGGCTGGGATAATTAGGTAAAAGTAAATGCATATTATAAGACAACAAAAGTTTGATCCTGCATGCATTTCAGCCTGTTGTTGGAGACCACCAAAACCAAAATATGACCTGCTTAATGCATAATAGGGGCTTTTTAAAGTTCGAGTTAGGGCAATGTTTTTCAAATGAAGTCCCTGAATATCAGAGAATTGAAGGTGTTTTTCTTTTTCTTTTTTACCAATAGGAAAGCACCTAGCAACAATCCAGAGCACCATAGCAACTACAGTATCAACAAACTAAAAACCGCCCACACTCTTTGGTGACTTTTGCATTGGGAATCGCTACAATTTCCCTCTGAAAATGTCAAAATGGAGTGTACAGTCTGCAGTTTATCTTGGCGCATCTCTAAGTTCTTTTTCTCCACGTCTTAATGGAAAAGGTCACAGCAGGCGGAAGCGTTTTGTACGGCCGTGTGAAAGATGCCAGCAGGGAAACAAGATGATGACAAAAGCGCAAGAGCTTCACAAAGGAAGAGTTCAGGGAGCGAGGGAGGGCCTGCTAATTAGCTTTGCTTAATTATGATTTTCTGAAAAGATTGAGAGAAGAGCAGAGAAAAGCGTCCACTCCGCGCGCTCGCTGATCCATTTTCACACAGCCCTTTAAGCTCTTTCCTCATCAGCTCCTCTTTTCTCTTTATCCTCTTTATCGCCGGCTGGTTTCTCTGCTGATGCTTTCAGCTCTTTGTCGTGTTTGTTATCCATTAACCTCTCCTCTCTGTGCACTGTAAAATTTCCCATCACTCTCACCTCTCGCTTCTCCATATAGCGGTCGCTTGATGAAATTCGGTGGTCGACGAGTCTCCATTACAGCCAAAACACAGCATTCAGCTCTCACTTCCTTCCTTACAGAATCACATGTACACATCTCAAATACATTAAAATCTAAATAATAATAATAAGAAGAAGAAGAAGTAGAAGAAGAAGAAGAAGAAGAAGAATTGCGTAAAATAAATAGTTACAATTATGGAACCATTAACTTTCCTTAAACAACTTTTAAACTTTTGATAAAGTGACTTTCATTGACATTTATAATTGTTTGAAGTGATTTATTGGCTGCGTCTGAAATCTCATACTTCCATACTTTATAGTACGCCAAAAACAGTATGCAAGCTGAGTAGTATGTACGAATAGAATACAAAAAAAACAGTATACGAGAAGTACCTGGATGACCTACTACATCCGGTGAGATTCTGAAATGTGCATCCAATGCACGCTATGCTATCCCCTGATGTTCTGCATCCAAAATCTCATACTTCCATACTATATAGTACGCTAAAAACAGTATGTTAGCCGAGTAGTATGTCGGAATAGAATTTGAAAAACAGTATGCAGGAAGTACTTGGAGGACCTATACTTCTGGCGAGATTCTGAATTGTCTATCCGATGCACGCTATGCTATCCCATGAAATGCTGCATCCAAAATCTCATACTTCCATACTATATAGTATACTAAAAAAAACGGTATGTGAGCCGAGTAGTATGTTCGAATAGATTTGAAAAACAGTACAAGAGAAGTACCCGGATGACCTACTACTTTCGGCGATATTCTAAAGTGTTCATCCAATGCTTGCTACGCTATCCCCTGATGTTCTGCATCTGAAATCTCATACTTCCAAACTATATAGTCGCTAAAAACAGTATGTTAGCTGAGTAGTATGTCGAAATAGAATTTAAAAAACATTATGCGGGAAGTACTTGGATGACCTACTACTTCCGGCGAGATTCTGAAGTGTCTATCCGATGCACTCTACGCTATCCCATGATGTTCTGCATCCAAAATCTCAAACTTCCATACTATATAGTATGCTAAAAACAGTATGTGAGCCGAGTAGTATATTTGAATAGATTTGAAAAAAATTATGAGAGAAGTACCCGCATGACCTACTACTTCCAGCAATATTCTGAAGTGTTCATCCGATGCTTGCTACGCTATCTCATGATGCACTGCATCCAAAATCTCATACTTTTATACTATATAGTACGCTAAAAACAGTATGCGAGCTGAGTAGTATGTCCGAATAGAGTTTGAAAAGCAATATGCAAGAAGTACCCAGATAACCTACTACTATCAGCGAGATTCTGAAGTGCGCATCGGATGCACACTACGTTATCCAAAATCTCATACTTCCATACTATATATCATGCTTAAAACAGCCGAGTAGAGTAGTATGTCCTAATAGATTTCGAAAAAGGCAAGTTCTGAAGTGTGCATCCAATGCACCCTAGGCTATCCTATGATGCAGCGCGAGAGAACTCCTGAATAAAAGTGAAGCGATACAACTGAGGTGGGTAGGTCAAGAGATCATGACCAAATGGTGGATGTAGTACGTCCGAGTTCCATTCATACTATTGACATTCATATGGTATAGAATTCTAATGGTCGAGTAGTAAATTTAAATGCAGTACCTACTGAGTAGTAGACAATTTCGGACGCAGCCATTGTCATGTTTGGCCTTAAATAGTAAATTACTGTATAAGAACCAATGACTGTAAAAAATATGGACGACGCGACAGCCCTTTTTCCCATTGAACGCCTTGAGGGCAAAACGCCTGCTTGACGGGCACAAACTGTCGCAAAAGACTGCTGAAATTGGAGCCAGACATGCGCAGAAGGATTGACTGATGGAGCCAGAGGAGGAGCCGCGAAAATGAGCGGAGTCGAGCTTCCAATCAAACGCTTTATGTAAAATCAACTACGCCCCTCGCATGCGCAAAGTAGTACTCGCATGCGGCAGCGCCTGCTCGCTCGGCCGCCGCATCTGGCTCGATTGACTCGGGCTGGAATTGGGTAGTGAGTCCAGGCATCCGGAGTAGGTCCAGCAGAGGTAACATTAGTCAGTCTGAGCTCTAAGAGATAAGTCTCCGGCAGGCGAGAATCTAGCCGGAACTGTGTTTTGCTATCTGGGTGGCTAGGCGTGTATCAGCAAACTAATAAAGCCCGAAAAAAGCCCTGAACTTAGCGAATAAACAGTGTTCCACCAGGATCATGTATGTCAGAAACTATAGTTTACTGCTGAACTCATTTTGTCATGGTAAAATAACACAGAAATCGAATAATAACATTTCAGTCTACTTCAGTCTCCTGCCGAAGCTCAGACGCCGCGCTTTGAGAAACTGTCAATCACAGCTGTCAATCACGATGACACGCCCAGCATTAAATTACTTCTAAAAACAAACTGTTCACAAAAATGAAGATCTGCACAATAACCAGTGCCTTAATCGACCAGAACTATCTTTCGGGACATTTTATTGCAAGTGTAATATTTTTTTTTTATTTGGGCTCAAGTCTCCTTCATTAACACGGAGGAGGCGGGCTTTATGACTTGTACTGCAGCCAGCCCCCAGGGGGCGATCTAACGGCCGAAACCTTCACTCAAACGTAGGCTTGCGGCACACTTGATAAGAACCTGGTAAAAACTGCCAGTGCTTTTATTTAGTTGTTGTTTTACAGATTTATATATTATTGCTTTTAAAAGGTATTATATCAAACTTCTAATATTTCAATAAAACTCTTTGTTAAAGTTTGTTAAAGAGTTAAATTTTCAACATTATAAGTCAACAAACTTTTTTTTAAATAAAATGTTTTCAAAACCTAATTTTTGTATTAAGACAATACTGTAAAAAGATGAATATTGTGACAATATTACAATTTAAAATAACCCTTCAAAATAGCTTAATTACTCCAGTCATCAATGTAAGATTATCTGTCAGAAAACACAATAATATGCAGATTTTTGCTTTTTTTCTGATTAACACTTTAGCTGAAGTACCAATTCTCACTATTAGGCAGTGACTTACTTGCCTTAATGAAATGTTGGCACTTTATTAGTACTTAAAAAGTACACATTCTACATGTTTTTATTCTACTTCCTTAATAACTTTCTTATAAGAGTTTATTGAGGCAAAAGTCTAGTGGTTTATTGATGGTGAGAATTGCATCTCAAAAAAAAAAAAAAAAAAAAATGACCATGATTTTTTAGCTATACATTTTTTGCAGGATTCTTTGATGAATTAAAAGTTTCGAACAAGAATTGACATGAATTATAAGCCACCATAGTGTTATATTTGATATCATCAATTTGATATCAATTCAATGCGCCTTAGTAAATTTAAGTATAGATAACGCTTTATTTTAATGAACAATTCATGCTATTAGCAAACCATTAAAGTGGTCCTATTATGCCCCTTTTTAAAAGGATAAGACCCTAGACCCTAAATGTGAAGTCTGTGACCCTTGTGCTATTTTGGTGACTGTCGCTTTAAATTCATATGAGATTGTGCTCTTTTTAAAAGAGGGATGTTACGCCCCGTGTGGCTCGGAGGATGAAAAAAGGCTTAACATAATTATGACAACCCAATTGTAAGAATTCCTCTGAGATGTTATGAATCAACACAGACAATGACGTGAATATTTCTATCACCCAAAATATATTTACAAATACGTACAATAAATGCAAAAAGCAAACAAACATACCTGATGAAACGAAGCAGAATAAGCGGTGCCAAAACAAAGAAAATGTCAAATTAAACACCAGCTGACTAATCCCTCCCCCATCTCTAAATAACTAGAGATATATGTAAATAAGAAAAAAACATCTTCAGCGTCACACGCCCCTTACTCAACTGCACTCACTGGAAAAAACATACAGATAGTAGCACCCGCTTCTAACCAAGTGGAATAACATAGAATCCGCTATGTGTGTGTAAAATGTAAGTCACGTGACATACTTCACTTTCACCTTCCTCTAAGTACTTTTAACTCACAAAAACTCTTTAAAGCGAACCAGAGCACAAGATAGGCAAAAATTTCACAAAAACAAACACAGCAGCAACAAGCAACATGGATCTCCCTCTCATCTGGGCTGTAGTGATGGGTCGTTTATGAACGATTCGTTCATTTTGAACGAATCTTCAATATGACTCGGGAACTAGGAGTCCTCTCAGGGAGTGATTCATTCATCCGCGAGTGCGCACATTTGTGCAGGTGATATTGTTCATTTCAAGTCTCGGGTTTGAGTCATTCTGTCACGTGATGAACGAACGATCATGGCTTAGACTGCGCATTGATTAAGATTATATGTGACTGTCAGCGTAACGTGAATGAACCCCTGACATTTGAAGACATGAAGAGGTGAGCTGAGCAAAGAGACAAAAATGCCTTCATAGACAAAAGAGCAGGTAAACATTGAATTATTATTTTCTCCATCTTATATTCTATTTATGACTTATTTGTCGTGCAATCAACCTTTTGGGCTAGGTGTAGATGTGTTTGGAAGCAATTCGTAACATTTTAATAATATTGTGGCAAATTCTACCAAATGAACAAAATGACTCGAAAAAAGATTCTTTCATCTCGATGAACGAGACTCAAAGATCCGAGTCAGTAAAATGATCCGAACTTCCCATCACTACTGGGCTAAGTCATCACTGGAGCGCTTAAATAACACCCATCCTCTTCTGATTGGTTCACGAAGAACTCTGCCAACCAATCGGAACACCTAGATTTCAGAAGTACAGCAGACAGCAAATAAAAACTGAAAGGGGAGAAGGGAACAACAGAGCAACACACCCAGGCATGTAACAATGGCAGAGCTTCAAATGCCTGTGTGACAGCATAGTGGCAGATTCTAAAACAAGACTAATGTCCTATGCTAATGAGGGAAAGATGGTCACTAATGGGTGGGGCTTTCCCCCTTTGATGACACGTACAAAGGGAAAATGTCAATCAAAGTGACTGTTTTAATCAAGTGTGAATATAAAAAATATATATAGACTAATAACTAATAATATATATGAACTAATAATATAAACTTTTACTGTTAGAAGCTGTTTATATTTACAGACTGTTACAACACTACTGTGTTTAAACCCTTTATAAAAGTTGCTTTTCCATAATAGGTCCTCTTTAACTAAGACGATTTGCTCAATAAAACTAGCTGCTTATCAGTAGGGCCAGACGGAATCTGCGGATGTTTTTAGCTATTTCTGCTGAGAGTTTTAATAAAATTCTGCGGAATTTTGCTGAATTATTTTGGGAGTATCCTAACTAAAACCTTAATATTCATTCATTCATTTTCTTGTCGGCTTAGTCCCTTTATTAATTCGGGGTCGCCTCAGCGGAATGAACTTATCCAGCAAGTTTTTACACAGCGGATGCCCTTCCAGCCGCAACCCATCTCTGGGAAATATCCACACACACATTCACACACACACACTCGTACACTACGGACAATTTAGCCTACCCAATTTACCTGTACCGCATGTTTTTTTCCGGGGGAAACCGGAGCACCTGAAGGAAACCCACGCGAAGGCAGGGAGAACATGCAAACTCCACACAGAAACGGCAACTGACCCGAGGTTCGATCCAACGACCTTCTTGCTGTGAGGTGACAGCACTACCTACTGCGCAACTGCCTCGCCCAAACCTTAATATATGAAATAAAAATAATATCTTCTTAACTTTTAAAATGCAAATCCAATTAGATTCACTTTATTTGGTAAATACAGCAAGTTTGTCATATAATACATCTAGTAAAATACGTGCAAACGTACAAATACTACTTTACAAACTGCATTGTACATAAATCAGATAAACATTTTCACATTAGTCAATAATATTACCGAAATTAATTAAAAAACTGAATAAATATAGATTTACACATTTAATCAAGTAAATAAACAGAATTAATGAAGGGCTAAAAATTTGCGGAAAATCTGCGGAATTCTGCGCACGCAGATTCCGGGTGAGCCTATTTATCAGCAGTTATTAAAGTAGTAGTTGATTAGATACAAGGTAGAATCAGAGACCCGATCATATGTTATAAATACTAATAAAGCCAATATCTAAATAATAGGCAGGTAATAAGCCAGTAGTGAACAGTGAGAATTCTTACTTAAACTAAGCGTTATTTATTGTTGCACCGAATAGACCCGCATCAATATTCAACATAACTTCACCTATATTGAATCCCACAGCAGACAGAAAGGCAGCATTTGGCTGAAGTTTTGTTTCTGCGCGCTCCTCCGTCTCTCCATCCTCAGCCGGTGTAATGAACAGGAGCTGGAGAGGCGTGTGTGTGTGTAAGCCTGCGCCTCTCAGACACCCCGAGTAATTGTTTCTCTCAGTCTCTACTGGCAAAAGCAGCTCATGTGTGAGAGGTGAACGGACTGTCATACCCTTAATGAGCTCAACCCACTAAAGTCAAGCCGAGCTCTGGAAGACATTTGCATTAACGAACAGAGACAAAAACACACACTTGGCCTCACCTACCAATTACTGCGGCGACCGGCTCTTTGTGTATGTTACGCGTGTGTTTTGTGCGAGCGTGTTTTTATGCATACAGTGACCTTGTGATTGCTGAAGTGCACGGAGAGTTGCTACAAGTGTGTGTGTGTGTGTGTTGGTAATGTTTGGATATATATTCAGGTGAGCGGGTTTGCTTTCCAAGCGCTGCTTGACTTTGCCCTAATGATGTCATGTCACTGGTGTCCACTGTGGCTCCGCAGCCAATTAACACAGACAGAGAGACTGTTTTACACACACAAGACAAATCAAATTACCCACCTGCCCTCATCCCTTGATCCCGCTCAGCCTCTGTTATTTATTCACAGGAGTGTGTGAATATGTGTGTGCGTATGAAAGCACATAGGTGAAGAGACGTTTGCTATCTTCACCTGGGGTCGAGTATGATAATATTAGAGAGTTGTTGTTGTTTTTAGGTTGGAGCATATGGAAGCTTGTTGCTGAATTGAAATTAAAGTAGGAGTTCATTACCACACACACACACACACACACACACACACTGTAAACAAATTGAATGACAAAAAGTCAACACAGCTTTCATTTTTCTTGCTTTAACCTTTGTTTTTACTGTAGAATCAGTCAATTATTGGCAAAAGTTTGCCAGTAAATTACTGTAAATCATACAGCAAAATACTATATTCACATTTACAGTAACATTTATCTTACTGTACACTGTAAAAACATGGCTGTGATTTCAACGGTAAAAAAACTGTAAAGATGCTACCGTACAAATCCGTAACCTGGTTAACGGTATGTTTCCGTAATATATACGGCCAATAATCGTAAATTGACTTTCCCAGAATTCCCTGCATGGCACATAACTTTCTATGCATTTTGTTGACATTAATATGGATCTTTTTAGTTGTTTCCCCATCAGTTATGTACATTAGAGATTTATGTTACGTCTAATGTTGATAAACGATGTTTATTTCATGACTTTAATTTCATGCTTGTTACCACACTGGTGTTTAGTAGTTGTGTGAATGACACTGAGCACCTTTTATATGCCGATACTCTTTTCTGCTTGTGGGAAAAGTTGATTGTGATGAGCATCGGTTCATTATGTAACTTCCTCAACACCACCTTCATGTGGGTGTGTTAACGTGTCTAACTGTGTAACAAAAGATGTGTAGATGTTGGTCATTGAAAATACAGACATATTACCTCTATAAATTAATAAAATACGGTAATTTACTGTAAAAATGAGAAATTACTTTTACGGTTAGTACTGTGCTTTTAACGGTAAAGTACTGGCAACCACAGCTGCCGTTTTTTTACCATAAATTTTACGGGTTTATTTTTTTTACAGTGTATATGTATTTACAGTATTCTATATCTACTCACTGTACAACTTTAAGGGTGCTTTCACATCTGTAGTTCGCTTCATTTGGTCCAGACCAAGGGTAAAAAATGATACATTGTTGCATTTTCTGCCGTCTTTGGGTCGTTTTCACACCACACTGCTGGCTTTGGTCCGAACCAGTTGAAACGAACCAAAATGCAGTCATCTGACAAAATCTACATCTCTCATTGGCCAGATGTTGTTTAACATATTTCCTAAACTGCTTATTGATTGGTCAGAATTCACGTGCAGGAAAATGCCAGTGAACTCCCGCAGGTAAACAAAACCTTTTACTATGAAGGGACGACTGCGCTGGTTGATTGTATCCCTGCTTTAGACAAACTATACATTATGAAAATGAAGCGCGGCCGCGGCTGGAAAACAGTGTTTAATGCATCGCTCGTCACCTCTGGTGCAGGTGTGAATTAATTTAGCTAAACTGCGACATGGTCATCTTGCGGAAATATTACCAACGATCCATCAGGTAATGTTTTCCCCTCTCTCTCTCTCTGTGTTGGTAAAGCGCTGTCAACAAATATTTTCCCTCCATATCCCATAATGCACAGCGCATCGGCCTACGACAGCTTAATTAGTCCAAAACGCGCAGTACTTTTTGCAGTTTTAGTACCATATTCTCACCACAAACGAACCGCTCCAGGGTTCGTTTGAAAGCGTACCGAGACCACCTCCTCACTCAGGTCTCGGTATGCTTATTTGGTCCACTTTTGGTGCGCACTCGAGTACGATTGCTGCATTCGCACCTGCCCAAACGAACCGTACCAAAAGGGGAAACGAACTCTAGTGCGATTCAATCGAACTAAATAAGGCAGGTGTGAAAGCACCCTAAAATGGAGTAACATACTGGATATCGGTCCTACAGTAAAATACAGTTCATATTACAGGTAAATACTGTGTAATTTACAGAAGTTGTTAACAGTGATATTTTAAGTTCATCAGGTTTAACCTAAATTCTTTAAGTAGTACAAAGTTTAATTGAATTGTTTCAGTGTAGTCAGTTTCATTAATGTAAGTTAAGATGACAAGAAAAGTTCATTTGATTCAACTAAAAAAGTTAAGGCAACAATAATTGTTTACAGTCTAAAGAAAAATATTTTGATACGTGATAGTCACCATTGACTTTCATAATAGGGGAAAATGCCTTGAAAGTGCCTGTGTGTGTGGATGAATGGGTCAAAAGTAAGTGCACTAAGAGAAGTTTGCTATCTTCACCTGGGGTCGAGTATGATAATAATAGAGTGTTTCATATTATAGATAATGTAAAGGTTATTAACTGTAAATAAAATAACTTTTTTTTTTCAAAAATGTCACTTAAGACAATTCTTTGTTTTTGTAGAACACAAAGGAAGATATATAGAAAATGTTGGTACTATATGAATAGTTGATGGTCGCTTTTGACTTCTAAAGTGGGGAAAAAAAGCTTATTTTTGCCATTTTTTCTTATTAAAAATTTATAAAAGTTTTTACCACAATTCAGTATAGCTCTTTACTATTTTTATATATATTTACAAAGTCATGTCTTATTATTTTTAAAAATACTGTGTGTGTGTGTGTGTACTGCTTTTCGTGATTTACAAGGACAACATTTTGTATAAGGATGTGTATGACCTCATTGTACTCTCTTAAGCTGGGTTATGATGTCCTCATAATTCAAATTGCTTAAAGATGTACTTAATGAGGTCTATTCACATTCAAATGATTAATGGGATTGGGGAAGGATCTATAAGTAGTGTTCGTTTTACAATATAAAATACATTATGCCTATGAAGTCCCCATAAATCACCAACACCAATGTTTATGTGTGTGCTGCTGTGAAGTGCAGTTAGTCTGAGTGTGACTCTGACATGGATCTGATTATAGGTCTCTGCGCTCGGCTTTAGAGCTGCTGATATTAAGCTGTCAATCAAATGCTGCTTACAAACACCAACAAAGAACATCACATTGCTATTTTAGAAACATCATTGCTATTATTATTATTATTATTTATTTTATTATCAGCATTTAAATTGATGTGCAATGCTGTGTTGGTTATCCTGTTTCTTACAGTTTTAATGTGCTGCAAAAACACTAGTGCTATATTCTATCCAGAATTGAATCGAGAATGGCTTTTAAATTGCTGTTTTGTTGAAATATAACACACTGCAGAGTTGTAATTTGAGTTTATATGAATCATTATAGATGTTTACACATATAAACAAATGGTTTTTGTTTGATCTTCCTGAAACATAGGATTTCTTTTCAGAAAGGTTAATATTGTTAACTAATTAAAGCACAATGCACATCACAAAGCATTTTCTTGATATATATAAATGTATATAAATATATTTATAAATGCTTATTGTACGACCTAAAAAAGCTTTAAATTGAGTGTGTTTTTTTAAAATGCTATATACTGTAGAGGTTGATTATATAAATCTAGAACTCAAGAAAAATATTTACACATACTCAACACATCTATTATTTATGTTTGTAAGAACTTCCTTAGCTTTTTATTATTATTAATGAATTAA
Source organism: Danio rerio (assembly GCF_052040795.2). Classification (NCBI taxonomy): domain Eukaryota; kingdom Metazoa; phylum Chordata; class Actinopteri; order Cypriniformes; family Danionidae; genus Danio; species Danio rerio. Next base: position 46,916,046 of record NC_141033.1, on the reverse strand, counting down.
ATAATGTATGAATTAAGAGTTCATTCTATAATTTATTAAAATTCTCCATCATACATACCGTGCTCAGCATAAATGAGTACACCCTGTTTTGAAGATCAGTGAATGTAGTTAATATATTTTAGCTTATCTGAGCAAAACATATTTATTAAATTCATATATTTATTAAAATAATATTTTAGTCACCAAACATCTTTAGAAATAGAGTGATACTAAGTTTAAATCAATTTATTAGTTAATACATTAAATTAAATTAATTGCCAAATATTGAAAAATTTCAAAAAATTTTCAACAAAATTGCACTTTTTTTTTTTGTTTCTCTTGATTTTTGTTCTTTTTTTATTTTATTAAATATTTTTTTTCCCAAACACACATTCACTGGCCACTTTATCAGGTATGCCTTATTAGTACCGGGCTGGACCCCCTTTTGCCTTCAGAACTTCCTTAATCCTTCATGGCATAGATTCAACAAGATACTGTAAACATTCTTCAGAGATTTTGGTCCACATTGACATGATAGCATCACACAGTTGCTGCAGATTTGTCGATTGCTCATTCATGATGCCAATCTCCTGTTCCACCACATTCCAAAGGTGCTCTATTGGGTTGAGCTCTGGTAACTGTGGAGGCCATTTGAGTACAGTGAACTCACTGTCATGTTCAAGAAATCAATATGAGATGATTTGCACTTCATGACATGGCACGTTATCATGCTGGAAGAAGCCATCATAAAGGGATGGACATGGTCAGCAACAATACTCAGGTACATTGTAGCGTTGACACGATGCTCAGTTGGAACTAATGGACTCAAAGTGTGGCAAGAAAATATCCCCCACACCATTACACCACCAGCAGCCTGAACCGTTGATACAAGGCAGGATGGATCCATGCTTTTACGTTGTTGATGTCAAATTCTGACCCAGCCATCTGATAGTTGCAGCAGAGATTGAGATTCATCAGACCAGGCAACGTTTTTCCAATCTTCTGTTGTCCAATTTTTGTAAGCCTGTGGGAATTGTAGCCTCAGTTTCCTGTTCTTAGCTGACAGGAGTGGCACCAGCAAGGCATTTGCGCCCACAGAATTGCCACTTACTGGACATTTTCTCTTTTTCTGAGCATTCTCTGTAAACCCTAGAGATGGTTGTGCATGAAAATCCCAGTAGATCAGCAGTTTGTGAAATACTCAGAACAGCCCGTCTGGCACCAACAATCATGCCACATTCATATTCACTTAAATAACATTTCTACCCCATTCAGATGCTCTTTTTGAACTGCAGCAGATCGTCTTGACCATGTCTATGTTCCCTAAATGCATTGAGTTGCTGCCATGTGATTGGCTGATTAGAAATTTGCATTAATGAGCAGTTGGACAGGTGTACCTAATAAAGCGGGCGGAAAGTTAGTTATTTGCAATTTGACTGTGAATGTGACGTTTGTTTGTTTTTTTGTTTTTTTACAGTGCATTGTGTTCTGGATCCTGATTGGCTGTAGACTATTATCAATGAATCAACTCCATGCTGTGTCTCCAGTGCAGTACAGAATGCTCTTGCCAAATTTTCACAAGTCTTCGATTGCTAGCAGTGTGACTCTGAAGTGCTATACTGTTTGTTATCATAAGTTGTTTTATTAGATTAGCTCCAGATTTGGCTTCAGTACTGACTAATCTAATATGCATGCACAAATATATTATTGTAAAGCAAAAGTATTGGCTTAAATGAGAAGTTTGAACTCATATATGCTGAGTGCTGTGTGTGTTATGACCAGTTCATTGAGGTCGCATTCAGATTCCTGTCACAGTCGGTTACAGCAGATGTGTGTTGTGAATGTGATATGGCTCTGGACATGCTGTATATATTTTGTCTAACTCCTGGTTTTCTCTGTCAGGTGGTGTTTGAGGGAATCAGAGGAAATGGGTTTGAGGGAGACATCGCTATCGATGACGTCTCTGTTACTAAGGGGAAATGCAGACAAAAGGACAGCGTGGACAAAACAGGTCTGTAGCATTAACAGTCTTCATCCTTCACTGATCAACATCTCTATATCTGCTCATCATTATGACATTATAACAATTAACTAAACTTTGGCTCATTGTGTCACTACGTTAAAACACAAACACACAATACAACAATGGGGGAGATTAGAAACTTCAAAAACTATTTAAAAAAAAAACATCCGGGTAAGAGGCGAGGCAGTGGTGCAGTAGGTAGTGCTGTCGCCTCACAGCAAGAAGGTTGCTGGTTCGAACCGCGGCTCAGTTGGCGTTTCTGTGAGGAGTTTTTATGTTCTCCCTGCTTTTGCGTGGGTTTTCTCCGGGTACTCCGGTTTCCCCCACAGTCCAAAGACATGCGGTACAGGTGAATTGGGTAGGCTAAATTGTCCGTAGTGTATGAGTGTGTGTGTAAATGTGTGTCTGGATGTTTCCCAGAGATGGGTTCCAGCTGGAAGGGCATCCGCTGCGTAAAAACTTGCTGGATAAGTTGGCGGTTCATTCCGCTGTGGCGACCCCGGATTAATAAAGGGACTAATCCAACAAGAAAATGAATGAATGAACATCTGGGTAAGGCTGCACGATTCTGGCTAAATGTAAATCAGGATATTTTTTTTTGCTTAAAATCAAGATCACGATTCTTTCTCACGATTCTGTAGATGTAAAATAAAGGTATGGTAAAAACAAACATATGGCACAACATCGATAATAATATTATTTTACTTTAGATGTAAAATAAAGGTTAATATGAGTTGGCTATTATTATTGTTAACTCTCAAACATATCGTCACCTTGGAATTATAAGGTTCTACCTGCATTCTGAATGATTTTGAGATATTGAGCTTCAAAGTTTTCATACTGTAATTCATATAGCAAACAATATGCGTTAGAATTGCACGATTCTGGCAAAAATGAGAATCGCGATTTTTTTGCTTAAAATAAAGATCACGATTTTCTCACGATTCTGTAGATGTAAAATAAAGGTATAGTAAAAACAAACATATGACACAACATCAATAATAATATTATTTGGTCAACCGGTTTAATAAATAATTATATTCTACCTATAATAATTATGATGTTGAATTATTGTGTTTGAGATATATGCTTGCAATCTGTCATTTGCCATTATCATTCAGACATTTGCCATTATCATTCAGACATTTGCCATTATCAGATTATATTTAACAACAATATATAGGCTAGAGTAGTTATACTGACATTGTAAACATTTATTTCCATGCACAACTGTGTGTTCGCTATGAAAGAAAAAAAAAACATATCAAATGCTTGACGTAATCATAACTCTAAAATGCGATATGATCATGTAAATGAAGTGCAAGCTTTCGGTTTCATTTTGACTGCTAAGTGCTTGTTCGTACTTCGCGCGGCTCCCAAACGATCACCCTGTGCCACAAACAGAGTATTATTTACAACTGTATTACCTATTACTCGCAACATATGCAGGTTCTGTTCACTAAAGTAAACGCGCGCGCGTCTATCATTAAGTAGAGCGCGTGTACCCTCTCTGTGATAACAGCTCACGGTCAGCAGCTCACGTCACGTGTGATTTCCCGGCCGCGAAAACATCATTATATGAAGACAAAAATGACATTTTTAGGTGAATTATACCTTATAAATACAGTATGTGACTCATTAAAACATCATTTGGAGGTGTCAGTGTCACTGAGCAACGTGTGTGAAACAATAAACCCTCATGCAGCCGCCTTTTCTTCTCTCCTCAACTTGAAAATATGATTGGCAGAATCGTAGAAATGCTGGATTAAGATCGTCTTGGCGGTCAAATCGAGATCGCGATCTTTTAACGATTAATTGTGCAGCTCTAGTATGCGTGTAACATTTGTTTTGTTTTTTTAAAGTCTTAAAATGTAAACAATAAGTTGTCATTTAATAAGAAAATGTCAATAAGTCAATTTTGACAAAAATGTCAGAGAGAACCTTATAATTTTAAAGTGACGATATGGTAAAACAACAATAATAATATTAGGCCTATGTGTAAAATGGCCTATGTTGCTTAAAATGCTAAATTTTGTACAGTCATAATGGTGGACTTGAACAGACTTTCAATATGTCTTGTTTGTTATTTCACAGTAAAATGATGACATCAGATTACAACTATTCATAATTATAAAGTTGAATTATTATGTTTAAGATGCATAATTAGACTATTGTTTTCACTGGTAAAATCAGACATTTGTCATTATCAGATTTCTTCTTGCATTATATTCAACATTATATAAGCTAGAGTAGCTATACTGACACTGTAACACATTTATTTTCATGCACAACACTACGTATTACCTATGGAAAAAAAAAAAAACATATCAAATGCTTGTCGTAATCATACCCGTAAAATGATGTGCGGCCAGTTTCATTTTCACTTTCCAGTGCAGCTCATAGCTGCCGTCACTGTGATAAAACACACACACATGCAAATCATTCTTTCAGCGCGGCTCTCAAACGATCGCTCTGTGCCACAAACTGAACGTTCTTTACAACTTTATTACTTGTTATTCAACGCCTATACAAGTTCTGTTCACTAACATAGCTGTGCGTGCTGCTTGCTTGCGCGTGCATTCTCGGTAGCTCACAGTCAGCTCACGTGTGATTTTGCGGCCGCAAATACATCATTACATGAAGACAGAAATTACGTTTCTGGGTGAATTTTGCCTCATACATACAGTATGTAACACTTTTTACGCCATTTGAAGATGTTCATGTTCCAGTGTAGACTTGTGCGACCACCTTTAAGCTTCTCTCCTGACCTTGAAAATTTAATTGGCTGAATCGTAGAAAAGCTAAATTAAGATCGTGTGTAGGGTCGAATCGAGATCGTGATCTTTTTTCGATTAATCGTGCAGCCCTATTTCCGGGTTACTGAGATCAATACTTCAGGTTATGCGCATTCACCATGCGCAGTGAATGGGCGTGGTCAGAGATGCTGTAATGTTATAGCAGGGAAAGCTAAAATGGCGTCCAAACACTGCTATTTTCCCAGAGCTTCTTTTGTTTCTGTATTGGGGCTTTCAAAGGACACGACACAAAGATAGAAGTGCTTACATTTTAATTATAATTATTACAGAGAGTTATTAAAAAGATATAGCGAGCATTTGACAAAGGACAGCTTTTAGAATCTCTACCGGTTGTGCTCCGGATTCAGCTAAAATCAAAGAAGAAATCCTCAAAGAAGGAGCAGCTCCAACCATAATAAACGAAGCTGTGGATTGTGAGCCACAACATGTAAGTATTTTTATTTGTTAAAATGTATCTATCACATGCATAGTTTCTAGCACTAAATGTATGTTGTAGCAAGAACGTAAACAAGGATGTAAACAATAGGAAATGCTGTTTGGCACCGCTAACAATTTAGCTACAAATTCATATGAATCAGTCAAACCACTGAAAACACCCACAATCTTCACCAGCGCTGCAGTGTCTCTCTATGCGGATGCTTTCAGTGTCTCTCTGTGCAGCCACTTTCAGTGTGTCTATGCGTCTGTTTTCCTTGCGTTATATATCTCAAAAAACAAATTCGCAAAAGATATGTAAACGTTTCATATTACTTACACATGCTCATAACCTGAATATCTAAGAAAGACACTTGTCAGATGTTATTTTAGAGAGCAGGCGTGAGGTTCAGCTGTGTCCTCGTTGTCATTTTTTTTTTTTTTATCTGATTCAGGCACAAACTGATAAGGCTAACAGTATTGACAGTTCAGATACTGACTGACCATATTTACACAAAGCAAAGACCATCCTTGAAGGCGTTTGACACTTTTTCTGCTGACGTGGAGCCGATCCGCAGAACACAGCACATTATGTTAGCTGACCAATCAGAGCCTCTTAAGGGCGGGCCTTTCAGAGGAACTAGGAAATATGACAGGCATTTTTATGTTAGCTTAGTAACTGTAAATAATCAAAGTAAGATATATGAAAAAATAACTTGATTTTCTACAAGTGAAGCATGAGCACACATTGTTTTGCATCTTCTAAACACAACCAAGCCATAAAAAAACACTCTGGACCACCCCTTTAAGAAAAAAATAATTTCAGACACTGTTTTGTCCGGGAAAATGCTTCTTGATTTAACAATTTTTAGATATCTTGAGAAGAACAAGACTAAGTAAGGAGAGCATTTTTGCAGTGTAATACAGACAGAATCAAAGCCAGTTTAAATGGTATGCAGGTGAGTAAATGATTACAAAAAGTGAATCAGCTTTTTGTAGTGTATGTGTGTGATACTCTGGGCTGCAGGCGTATAGACTGGTGGTGCGGCTCTGACAGAGCTGGCTCTCTCCTCTCACCTCTGATGTGCCACAGGCCTCAGGTCAGCTCTCCTCTCCTCCTGAATGCTGATGTTGGCTCATGTTGGGTATGAATGCAGGCACTCAGACAGGGACAGACAGGCCCTGCGCCAGCTTAAGAGAGAGAGAGGGGGGTATAACAACAGAGTTTTTCCCTAATTTCTGTTTAATGGAGAGAATATTTTTTTAAACTCATTTCTAATAACTGATTTATTTTATATTTGCCATGATGACAATAATTAATATTTGACTATATATTTTTAAGACACTTCTATACAGCTTAAAGTGACATTTAAAGGCTTAACTAGGTTAATTATAGGTTAACTAGGCTGATTAGGGTAATTAGGCAATGTTTTGTATAACGATGGTTTGTTCTCTAAAAAAATAGCTTAAAGGGGATAATAATTTTTACTCTAGCCGAAATAAAGCAAATAAGAAGACTTTATCCAGAAGAAAAAATATTATCAGACATATTGTGAAAATATTGCTCTGTTAAACATATTATATTTACATATTATATTACTACATATTATATTTAATAATATTGACCTAAAATAGTTTTTAAAAAATGTAAAACTTTTTTTTCTAGCCAAAAAAAAAAAAACCCAATATGACTTTCTTCAGACTAAAAAAAACATTATAGGAAATATTGTGAGAAATCTTTTTGTTTGTTAAACATCATTTGGGAAATATTTAAAAAAGAAAAATGAGGCAAAATGATTTTGACTACAACTGTATCACTGACATAAAATGAAGAAACAATTTCTGTAGACTGATAGATCTGCACTGCAGCCATTATTGCTGCTGCCATGATTTCACATCAGCAAAAGATCCTATGGAAACAGCTTCAGTAAAAATGTCAGACAGTGCTTTCTTTATTATGTGTTTTCATAGAGAAAATCTAACAGATCCAAAGCAAACAGTATCAAAAAAGCCACTTCATTATATTCAGTGTCTCCTTATCAGCAAACCTTGAGGAAAAGACAGACACTTCACACCTTAAACCTCCTCTTGATAAGCAAAGAAGCTGCATTTGATAGCAGAATGTAATCAAACATTTACACGTATTACAGTTACAAAGACGTTTGATCTTGCAAAACCCAATATATATGTAAAGCATCAATATAAATGGAAAGTAAAAATGGATATAGAGAATACGAGAATAATTATTATTATACAGTGTTTCGGACATGGATGGAATTAAAGATTGTAGGAGAGGTTAAAAGGCTGTTCATTTGGACGTTCCTCTAGAAAGCAGAGGTCAGTTCATTTATAATACGAATTATTAATGATTATTCATATGAAAATGATAATAATAGAAGACTAGGATAGAATAAATGAAGCTTGAGACGATTTATAAAGTAACGCAGTGTAAAGTATTTGCTAAATACACTTTTAACCGTTTCTTTTGTTACAATTTATCAGATACAAATCATATTCCTAAAGGTCATTTTTTTCTAAAGAGTATTATTAATAACTAATGATTTGTTCTTACAATGAGCCATGCAGCTTTACTTTCACACAACAGGCTTTGTCCTGAAGGTTTTTGCTTGGGAATATATTCACAAATAATTGGCCTGATAATATATATTTTATATATTTAATATTGTACAGAAAAACTGAATTTATTTTTGTTGTTTATTGTTTTATTTTATTTTATTGGCTGGTAATATTTTACTGAAAATTTGAATTTATTTCTTCAGCAATTATTTTATTTTTATTATTTTTTTATGGACTGTCAATATTTTATTTATTATTATTTTATTTATTTTATGTTATTGGTTCTTAATATTTTATTTAAGAGAAAATGTCAAATTTATTTCTTATTTATATTTTATTTGAAATACGTTGGGACTATTATTTTTCTTTACATCTCTCAAAATGGTCTATAATACTCTAAACAACAACAATAATTATTAAATTAAATTGATAAAAACTAGTGCAGTCAATTGATTAAAAAAATAACTAATTAGTCGCACCTTTTTAAAAAAAAATAATCGCAATTAATCACATTTAAAATACTGAAACTTGTAATTTTGGCTATTCAAATGTAAAATTAATGTAAACGCAAGGCAAAAACTATTTAAATTCAAAATATAACTGTTATTAGAATTTTTGTTTAACTTGTAACACAGATTTCTTAATGTAAACAACATACCCACAATAAAACATCAAGATCCTGGCTTGATAGCCATATTTATTACAGAAATTAAAACACAGGCATGTTAATGACATTTAAATTTCAAAACAATCAATGCCAATAAAGAAAACATTGATTTCTATGTTGGATTCTAAGTGGACTGCAAAAAAAAATGCCAAAATACAGGAATTGCAGATATGGAAAATGAAAAATTGTAATAATAAACTATAGAATACAAACTGTTGCACTTATTGTAAAGTTTTATTGCTGTGAGTTGAGAACATTAATTATAAAGTAGAAACAATTTTGCCTAATCCTCCTTTACATTCATCCAGTTGCTAAGACTAGGAGTATCCCGCAAGTGCACAGAGACTCCCAGATGCCCGCAAATGAATGATAATTTCTTGCAAACCGGTCGTTAAATACATTGCACACCCCTCTCCCCCGCATCCCTCCTAGACTTCAGGTATGTCGCGCAACTCACTCCCACCGTCCTTCAGGTACGTCTCGCGCGCACACGCCCCTACTCAGATACGTCGCTCACTCCACCCCTGACACCCCTCACAGACACACACACACACACACACAACGCGCTGGAGCGCCTCTCTTCAGATTCAACACGCATGTTCACGTTCATCAAATTTGCTTAAACTAAGCGTCCTAAAGTATTACTGTATTTCACAAGGATTCTGATACAACAACGCGAAGCATACGCTTTTGTTGCGTTTAATGAGGAAACACGCTAAACTTGGAGGGCTCATGCTGAAAGGCAGAGTAATGCCCTGTCTCTGACAGCTCGCGACTTCACCAGAGATTTTCTGAGTACATTTACATAAGACACCAATACTCCGATTTTAATATGATTAAAATTATACTCTTATTAAAAGTCTACCGTGTAGCCTAAGCAGCGATTTTATTACCTTAAAGGAACACGAAATGCGGAGGATTTTCTTTCTGTTCGCCATGCGATATCAACTTACAACAGAAGTCGAAAGTTAAAAATGAAACACCCGACATTGCATGAAACTCTGAATAACCTGTGATGCAACTAATTGTTTTATACTGAAACTTGCCTTCAAAAAGTGCTTCCTTGGTCTTATCCACATTTCTTGCATGTTGAACACACGTCCACCAAAACAGGAAGTAAAAAAACCCTGCAACTGCGTTAATTGCGTAAAATTTTTTTACGCGTTAATTATTTAAAATTAATCACATGCGTTAATGCGTTAATTTTGACAGCGCTAATAAAAACACAAACAATACTTTTAAACGGCAGTGATTTTATGCTTTAAATGTATGCAAATTACCATATATTTAATGAAGTAATAATAAAGTCTCATTTGCATATTTAAACACACCATTCTAGAAAACCTTTAATACAATTCAAGTAAATGTTTGCAGTTCTTAATGTACTGCATTAATGCGTCAGTCAACTGGGAAAGAACGGTGATCTCTATTAGCTAATGCTGCAGTGTCTTGCCTTAAAATGAGCTGACATGCAGAGATCTCAGTGTCACAGCGGCTCATACAGAATAATGGCATGATTCAAAGGCCTGAATCCTCATCACATTTTCATGGCATAGTGAATTTTGATAGATTGGAGTCTTGACCTTCTTGCTCTGAATATTAAAAATGGCAGAACCCTTAGTCTTACTCGGGAAATCTGTCAAGACAAGTCCTGGTCATATTTCTCTCTTTCTCTCTCACAAAAAAAAAAAAAAAAGACAAAAGGTTTTGTCTTGTTTGTGGTCCAAATATATGAACATTTCTTTAAAACATTTTCAGAAAAAAAGCAGGGCAAAATCAAGATACTCTTTAAAATGAGCAAAATTAACTTCTTTTAGAATATTTAGCTTGTTTAAGGAGAAACTGACTTAATTTTTCCTTTTTTTTTTCAGAAAATTAGAAAATATTTTACTTTTACTTCAATTATTTTTCTATTTATAACCTTATTTTTAGATAAAGTATTATCTAAGCCAAATAATCTTCAACATTAAATCATACATCAATGGAAAATGTACAAATGCAAACCGATTTGTTTTGTAGTGCAGAGTCACATGTAGAATATAGAATACACTACCTGACAAACTTGTTAGTTTGACTTGTAGTTGATTATTTGGAAGTGTCAGAAGGTAGATTTTTTCCATTGAATAATCTGTTGGACTGGATCCTAATCCGCACAAATACTGCAGAAGACCCATTGGAACCCGCATGGACCCAAGATTCTCACAGTTATCAGTCAAGTTTGGTGAAGAAAACATCATGGTTTGGGTTTTACATTCAGTATGGGGGTGTGCGAGAGATCTGTAGAGTGAAAGGGAACATCAAGAGCCTGAGGTATCAAGACATTTGTGCTGCCCATTACATTACAAACCACAGGAGAGGGCAAATTCTTCACTTTCTTGTGAATTCTACACCATTGTTTTCCTGTGAAATTCCCAATTAGTTTGATGTGTCAAATGACTCTCTTCCTATTGAAAAACAAAAGTTGAATCCAAAATAGTCGACTTTAAAATAACCATGGTCACCACCCATCTTGAAAAGTTTGCCCCCTCACATACGCTCAGTGTTGGGTACAAGTAGTGACGCTACTAGCTTAACACCATTTCTCAGTAGCTTGGAGGTAGCGTCGCTACTGTCAACACAAGCTACATTTACAGATCGCGGATCAATAAGTGACAACACCTAGTTGTTGTAGGCCGTAGACCGAGTGCCTTAGTGCCCCCACCAGTGCCGATATACAGCCATATCGCACTGCTACGAGTGTGATATTGCATTTATACAATACTTTGATGGCATAATTGTGTACATAAAAACAAAATCAAACACGGAGAGTTTCAAAAACCCTTTTGTATGAGGAACTACTTTCTTCTACGTTGGATTCAAATCATAAGCTGACGGTTAAACAGTTGAGCGTGTATCTTTTAAACTTTAGATCTGTAGTGGCTGCTTTTTGCTGGCTGTATGTGGGTGGAGTAATACACAAAGGGTAAAGAGGCTGTAGGAGTTCTGATATTGCAGAATATCGCGCGGCTATCAGCCAATCAGATTTGAGAACCAGACAGAACTGTTGTATATATATTTATTTATTTATTTATTTATTTTTTTTTTTCCAAAATATTTCCCTTTACTATAGTATTTTTAATTTGTAACACCTGGTTTTATTGAATTTTTTGTTTTGGCTGTAATAATTTGTTTCTGTTTAGTACAGCATAGGCTACTATTTACAGTAAATGCCTGAACTGAACTATTATGCCTCATATGTTTCCCTGAGGGTTTTATTGATCACTAAGATCTGATTGACTTGGATTTAAGTTGCTTCGATTTAAAAATAAAAATAGCTAAATGGATGTAGCTAAGCTACTTATGCCTTGTAGCTTTTAGCTTAGCTTGCTACATTTCTCAGGGGGTAGCTTTTAGTGTAGTTAGGCTACATTTTAAGTAGAGTATCTAATAGCTTAGCTCACTACATTTTTCAAGTAGCTTTGCCCAACATAATGTGCCACAAACAGGACGTTAATATCACCAACCATTCCCATTTTATTAAGGTGTATCCATATTAATGGCCCACCCTGTATAATGGCAGTTGTCATTTCTGTTTGTTTAAACAGCAAGCTTGTTCTTTCCATCCTCATCTTAAATAAATAAATGACTGCATATAAATCATAACCTTCTTAATTGAGAAATGACCTGAAGCGGATTCTTGCATGCAGACTCACACAAAGCATGTGCACTGCCCGCTACGCATTAGCTTCATCTGACAATAACACAGGATGACATTTTCCCAGCATTTGACACAGCTTCTACAGCTCCAGCCGGAGCTTCCTCATCTTTAATTGTTAAACACCTCAGGAAGCTGTCATGGTGAAGCTGACACTCGCAGAATAATCTCCATTATTGTTTGAAGATTTAATGAAAGCGCACGTGCATCTCTCATCTGGACCTAGTGTTGGCCCACGCACACATACACTCGCACGCACGAGCACACACAGAAGCCTCATACACACAGAAACGCACGCACACACAGGCATGCACACTGACACACACAGAGACGCACACACACAAAGGCATGCACAGACATGCATGCACACACAGACAGAGACGCACACATACAAGCAGAGACACAGGTACGCATCCACAGAGAGGCACGCACACACACAGACACATGCATACAAAAGCACACACATGCGCATACACACACACACACACACACACACACACACACACACACACACAAATATGCATGCGCATAAACACACACACATACACACAGACATGCACAAACACACACATGAACAGAGACACACACGCACATACATACACACTTGCACAAGCAGACATATACACTCACACACACACACACACACACACACACACACACACACACACGCAAAGACATACAGAGATGTGCACACACACACAAACATGATCAGACATACACACAGACGCACACACATGCGCATGCACACACAGACACGCACACAGACAGACACACACACACAAGAAGACAGACCTGCACAATCATGCACCTGAACAGATCCACACACATAAATGGACAGCACACAAACAGAGACACGCACACACACTCAGACACATATGCGCATACAGACACAAACGCACACGCACACAAGCAGACAGACATACACATGTACACAAGACACACACATGCATGCGCGCACACACACACAGAGACAAAGGCAGAAACAAAGATACAAACACACACATGAACATGTCCACACACACACACAGACATGAACACAAATCGAGACACACATGCATAAATGCATAGAGACACATAACCAGACACACACGTACAGACAGACACAAACACAAATGCACACACACAGACACATATACACACATGCACACACACTCTGTGCATGCATAGGCACACACACCGTGCACGCACACAAATACCCCATGCACACAAACACACACATGCCGCCCACAGGTGCTGAGCTGTGCTTACACACAGGAAAGTGTGTCAGGATGTGCGTACGGCGCACCGCAGGGCAGAACAAAAGAGCCAAATTAATGATTAAGATCAATCATTGTGAAAGCTCCCTCACAGAGAATATTCCAGCTCTCAGCCGCACGCATCGCTCAGAGCTGCTGTTTGTTTGGGAGAACTCGTGCGTGTGTGTGTGTGTGTGTGTGTGTGTGTGTGTACTGTTAGCTAACAGGCTCTGTGTCCAACCCATGAGGCTTTGCTTTGGAGGGTTTGTGCATTCATCAGTGAAACTCCTCTCGTCTTTCATGGTTTCCAGGGTCTCTCCTGTAACGCAGCACATTTGAAACTTAAGGCTGAGTTGATTAATAATAATAAAACTTTTTTTATTGTTAATATTCAGGGCGGCACGGTGACGTAGGGGGTAGCACAATCGCCTCACAGCAATAATGTCACTGGTTCGAGCCCCGGCTTGGTCAGTTGGCATTTCTTTGTGAAGTTTATATGTTCTTCTCGTGTTCATTGGGGTTTTCTCCAGATGCTCCGGTTTCCCCACAAGTCCAAAAACATGTGGTATAGGTGAATTGGGTAGGCTTAATTGTCCATAGTGTATGAGGGTGTATGGATGTTTCCCATTGATGGCTTGCAGCTGGAAGAGCATCCGCTGTGTAAAACATATGCTTGATAAGTTTGCGGGTGATTCCGCTGTGACGACCCCAGTTTAATAAAGGGACTAAGCCGAAAAGAAAATGAATAAATGAATGTTAATATTCATAGAATGGACGTCTTAAAACTATAATAATAAAGAGCTAAAATAGAGCCACACAAGTTCATTTTGCTATGTTTTGGCAAAAATATACTTCCAGGGTGGCGCAGTGGTTACCCCTCTTGCCTCACTGTAAGAAGGTCACTGGTTTGAGTTCTGTCTGGGTCAGTTGGCATTTCTGTGTGAAGTTTGCATGTTCTCCCTGTATTCGCATGGGTTTCTTTCGGTTTCCCCCTGGGTCTAAAGACATGCGCTTTATTGACTGAGCTAAATTGGCCGTAGTGTATGGGTGTTTCCCAGTACTGGGTTGTGGCTGAAAGGGCATCCGCTGTGTAAGACATATGCTAAAACATATGGAATATTTGTTGGTTCATTCCACGCTCTGAAACAGAGACTAAGCTGAAGGAATGAATAAATATCTCACACTTCATCTTTATAGTTGATGATGAATTCAGAGCATGTACACTTCTTTTATTAGAATAGCTGTAGTACTACAACTGTCACAGTTAGAATTATTAGTTCTGAATTATTAGACCTCTTGTATATTTTTCCCTAATTCCTGTGTTTTTCCAAACACATTTATAAAAATAAGATTTCTTTTATCTTTGCCATGATGTAATATTTTACTAGATATTTTTCAAGATACTGGTAATCAGCTTAAAGTGACATTTAACTAGGTAAGTTAGGGTAAAAAAATACAGCTTAAGGGGGCTAATAATATTGACTTTAAGTGAAGTTTATTTATAAACTAATTTCGAGAAGATCACATGCTTATGATTGATCACGGCTGGTTGCGCTTTAGCATGATGCACCAATCTAACGATTCCTAATTCACAGTAAATAACCGGAGTTTCTTACCTCAGTAATCTTCTTGAAGATACTCCTCCTCCCTCTCCTTGATAGGGCAGCATGGCGGTCTGCACTCTGCACTGTCGCTTCACAGCAAGAATGTCACTGGTTAAAGTCTTTACTAGGCCAGTCGACGTTTCTGTGCGGAGTTTGCATGTTCTTCCAATACTTGCGTGGGTTTCCCCTCAGTTTCCTCCCACAGTCCAAAGACATGCGACATACAGTTAAAGTCTGAATTATTACCCCCCTTTCATTTTTTTTTTCTTTTTAAATATTTCCCAAATGATATTTAACAGAGCAAGGAAATTTTCACACTATGTCTGATAATGTTTTTTCTTCTGGAGAAAGTCTTATTTGTTTTATTTAAACTAGAATAAAAGTAGTTTTTAATATTTTTAAAATCAATTTTAAGGTCAATACTATTTTTTTGAAAGTATACAGAACTACACTGTTACACAATGACTGGCGTTATTACTAGGGCTGGACGATTTTTCCTAAAATCAAAATCTCATTAAATTGAACATTTTAACTCGATTAAAATTAAAGAACAAAGTATTTTATTTGTTTATTTTTAGTTAGTTCATAGTTCACTGACACATTTTGTACAGTAAATATGCTCACAGATTACAAGTGTGGGATTTTGGAATCAATGGTGCTTTACTTGATTTTACAGTAATTGAAGGAAACACACACTATGTTGAACAACTGAAATGAAAACAAACATTGCCTAAAACCAAGTCACTTTTTTCGTATAAAAAAGTTAAAACAAATAACTTGTAAAATTAAGTATTTTCAATGTTTTCAAAAGAAGAAAATATAATTTTCAATCTAAATAATTGTAATAGAAAATATGCTGTCTGAAGGCATGTCTGGAGCAGCTTCCAATCATCATCAATGTAGTGAAAACGTGCAACGTGTAGTTACATTTTTCGAGAGGTGCGTGGGTTTGCGACCGCAAAAAGGTGGTGTATACGAAATCAACCTTAACAGAGCAGATTCACGTGACTCAACACATGATAAGGAAAGTAATTGAAAAGAATTGACCTAGAAAATTAGATTGATAATAGGTTCTGATTGTTGATTTCGCTCACTTATTAATCGCCCAGCCCTACTAATTACCCTAAGTTGCCTAATTGACCTAGTTAAGCCTTTAAATGTCACTTTAAACTGAAAACTAGTGAGGTAATTACTGAGGTAAGAAACTCCGGTTATTTACTGTGAATTAGGAATCCTTAGATTGGTGCATCATGTGATAGCTAAAGCGCAACCAGCCGTGATCAATCATAAGCATGTGATCTTCTCGAAATTAGTTTATAAATAAACTTCACTTAAAGTCAATATTATTAGGCCCCTTAAGCTGTATTATTTTACCCTAACTTACCTAGTTAAATGTCACTTTAAGCTGATTACCAGTATCTTGAAAAATATCTAGTAAAATATTATGTACTGTCAATAAAAAAATAAATCAGTTATTAGTAATTATGGTGGGAGGGAGGGTTGGGTTTGGGGACCCTTAGTCAGCAATTTATCTCCCTAATTTGTCATTAGCCATAAATAAACAAGGGGAGTTCTTGAGATCTGTCTCGCCCTTCAAACGGGAGTAAGCCCTGGGCTCGAGGACCTTTTGAGCTCAGGGCTCTTTCCTGGAACAGCATGCCATACATGCTTTATAATCAATCATCAGCTAATTGTGATCTCTTAAAAACTGCTTTTATTCTAGTCGAGAAAAAAAAACAAAAAAAACAAATGAGACTTTGTCCAGAAGAAAAAATATTACAGGAAATACCGTGAAAAATCCTGTTTTGAGCATATGAACGATGTTGTGTATTTAAGCATACATGCACTCTAAGATCAAATCAGAGAGTACGCACACTTTATAAACGTGGACTACTACTTAATAAACTGCCCACCTCTCTAAAAACTGTAAGCACTATGATTTTCATCTTGAGCATGTGAATGTTCTGCACACAGCAGAAATGACCCTCGTCTCTCCTGGCCTGTTCTGCCCATGGGAGCTCAACCGTGAGCCGTTCCTTCTTTAGAGATGAATGATGATTGGCTCTGACGTCCCATGTGTTACTGCGTCCCCATAAATCACACCATGACTGGGATTTGGCTGTAGGGTTGGAAAGGCAGAGTAGAGAGAACGAGGGAGAAACGTATGAGCCATTCAAAGCAAAGGTGACCTGTTGAATAGGAATTAGAATCTAAAGACCTCGCAATGGACATTAAAGGGGTGGTGCAGAATGTAATTTTAAGGCTTGGTTGTGTTAATAAGATGCAAAGCAATGTGTGCTCATGTTTCACTTGAAGGAAACCGTGTTATTTTTTTAATAAATCTCACTTTGATTATGTACAGCTACTCGGCTAACATGGAAACGACTGTCATATTTCCTAGTTCCCCTGAAAGGCCCGCCCTCAAGTGACTCTGATTGGTCATCGTCATAATGTGCTGTGATTCGCGGATCGGCTACACGTCACGCCTGGACAATCACGCACGTTTTGTGTAACCAGCCTGCCAGCCATCGTCTAACGAGTGAACATTGGATGCGGCTCCTTTAAGAGTGTTTCTGTGCCATTGTGTGTGTGTTTATGTGTGTGCGTGTGTACACTATGAACTATCTGTAACACGAGAAGTGCATGTGCGCGGGACCGATGTTTATTTTTCTTTTTCTCTCATGCTTGGATTAAGTTATTTTCTGTGGTGACGCTGCTGACAGAATAAAGCACAAGATGTGGGATGAGACCTGTGTGAGCCTTGATTGATTATTTTTTGCTGTTACACTCCAGTTGAGAGAGCATTGTTGTATTTTTTTTTAAATCAACGCGTTACACGACATATTTCAAACATAACCTGAATATGCCTGTGTAAGTAACATGAATCGTTCACATATCTTTTGCGACTTTATTGTCTGAGATGTAAAACGCATGGAAAAGCTGCCTGTGTAGAGAAACACTGCCGTCTCACACAGAGTGCTGGTCAAGAGTGCGTGTATGTGTTTGTGTTTACAGCAGTTTGACTGATAAATATGGATTTGTAGCTAAATCATTGGCGGTGGCGAACATTATTTCCCGTTATTTACATCTTTGCTACAACATACCGTTAAGGCTAGACACTGTACATGTCATAATCAATTTTAGCAAATAAAAACACTTACAGGTCGTGGCTCAGAGTTCACAGCATCTCCTTGCTCCATCATTGAGGAGATTTTAGCCGAATCCAAGACTGAAGTGGGAGAGGTTCTGGAAGCTGTTTTGTCAAATCATGCTTGCTATGTATTTTATAATTCTCTGGAACATATTTGATATTGAACTGTAAGCACTTCTGTCTTTGGCACGTGTCATTTGGAAGCCCAAATACAGAAACAGAGAAGCTCTGTGGAAATAGCAGGATGGCATTTTCTCCCTCTGCTATAACGTTACAGCGCCTCTGGCCACGGCCCTTAGCTGCTCAGTGTGTGTGCGCAGTAAACGAACCTTTGTGATGTCACAGGGGGCGGAAGTATTTTTTGTAGTCCCCAAAATTCATTTATTGTAGGCATTGCTAAGCTAACTGTAAAAATCAAGGTCTCCCTTTGCATTGAACTTAGAGCATTTTACATTCAGAGATGCTGTTTATGTTCACACAGCTACATTACACATCAACTAAAGTTTAAAATATGATATCGTAGTGGACCACCTCTTTAATGTAGAAGTAGCTAAAACAGAGTTGACGTTTTCAACTGCGAGTGCAGGCCGCGCAACGGCAAAAACGGGAGGTGTAGCAGGTAGCTGAAACACGAGCCGTGCTAGGCGCATAATTTGTAAATCATTCACAAAAGGCGCCTCTCAACACAAAAACCGTGTTTGATGTGATCGGCACCTTAAACGTCTTTTTGATTTTTGACTTTGTGTGTCTTCGTTTATTTCATTCTTTCCGATTTATTTATTTTTTTTTGGTCAACACACCTATTGGACCATTTTGAAGGTGTAGTGAGTTTTTGGTTGTTTTTAGGAATACAAGGCACACACACACACACACATTGTACACACTCAAAAATTACCCGCCTCCTTCAGAAGTCCTTGAGAGAGATGTCACGGCTCACGCGCTCCTGTTCTTTATTGAAAAGGAAGAATAAAAAGCTTTATTATGAATATATTGATTTCCTGCTAGCCGGAGAAATCCTTGATATAAATTCGTATCGATTTTTTTAAATACAATACCTGCTTTTTATTTATTGAACCCGTTTTGTTGGCAGCTTGCATGCATAATTAAATGCGCATGTGTGTGTGCGTGCGCGTGTTGCACTGCTTTTTTAAGTAACGTTTCTTCCAGCCCCCTCATCATCTTTTCTGTGGCCATTTCCTGTGAGCTGTGCCGAAAGATATTCTTCAACATTACCTCTGAGACATAATGACTTGTAATTGTCCTCTCGCAGGTCATCCGTCTTCTGTGGCTCATAGATATTACCACTTATGGCCTCCGGTTCAGTCACACGATGATGCCAGGCACTGTAACCCCATCCGTCCAATCCATTATTTCAGCGTCCCGTGCTCTTTTGTGCCAAAAGCTCAACGGGAGCATGAAACCATTTACGACAGCATCCCACGTTCTCGCACACTTCCATTCTGAAAGGACTCTGACCCTGCAGCTATTGTCTGGTTAAGGTTAAGAGATGTTTTTCTTCACAGAAGCTTTTTTTATGAGCTAGGTTTCAAGGTAAATGGCCCCCTTCTGGATGCTCTGAATCAGACGTTCAAAGCTTAGGCCTTAAAACAGTCACTTCTCAGGATGTACATCTCTCAGTTTGTATACTGTGCACGTCATAAATAGCACTCGCTGTCAGAAAATGTGCACAAGAACTGTAGCTTTCGTTTTAGAGCAGCTTGTAATTAGGGCAATGCTTGTAAGGGACAGCTTTGAACCCTATCAACTTATTTAATGGGGTTTTAATGGATGGAAAATTTTCTAATTTGGTATAGATATTGATGGAAATTGGGAAGGAATTTTAGAATCATCTTTTGGGGTGACTTAATTAGCTTCTACTTCAGAGAAGGGTTCAAGGAGGGTCACTGTCCTCCAGAGTTTAACTCCAACCCTAATTAAACCCAGCTAGTCAGTGTCGCTTGTGGTACAAACGTCTAGTCTAGTGTGTTTTAGCTAAACTATCCGGAAGTGTGTTTCCCAAATATGAAGTAACTCAAGGCTGAACAATTAAAGTATGATGCATTGTTCGGGAAATGAACTATTTTGTGACAAATGTTTTCCCGAATTCTGTAGGAGATCTATCGTTTGAACAATTGTTAGGTAAAACTTGCTGGGCTTGTCTTGTCTTAGCCGGCAGCTAGCTCTCTGCAACACTCACATGGTCGCCCACTGAAGCTAAGCAGGGCTGCACCCAGTCAGGACCTGGATGCGAGACCACATGGGAAAGCTAGGTTGCTGCCGGAAGTGGTGTTAGTGAGGTTAGCAGGGGGTGCTCAACCTGTGGTCTGTGTGGGTCCTAATGCCCCAGTATAGTGATGGCGACTCTATTCTGCTCAGTGAGCGCCGTCTTTCGGATGAGACGTTAAACCGAGGTCCTGACTCTCTGTGGCCATAAAAAATCCCAGCATGTACTTCAAAAAGAGTAGGTGTTTAACCTTGGAATCTTTGCCAAATCTGCCAACTGGCCTCTTTCCATCATGGCCTCAAAACCCTCCCCATATCAGAATTAGCTTCATCACTCTGTCTCCTCTCCACCAATCAGCTGGTGTGTGGTGTGCGGTCTGGCGCAAAATGGCTGCCGTCGCATCATCCTCGTGGATGCTGCACACTGGTGGTGGATGAGTAGATTCCCCCCAATGTGTGTAAAGCGTTATATAAATGTAAGGAATTATTATATTTTAGCGATCATGAAATGAAGCTATCTGAACCAGTCAACCGTTAAACTTAAATGTATCGGAAAAAAGTTCATTACTCAAAGCTTTTCAAATCAGAGGTTGACGAGGACCTCTGCTGGTTAAAGTTTGGGAAAGCACTGTTTCTCAAAAATGTCAAATGTTTACAACCGGCCAACTCAATCATGTAACAATACAACAATAGTAATATAAACAAATTACTTAATTACTGTGTTTTTTTTTTTTTTTTACATATAAGGTATGTTTCATTACACCACCGATGACTGTAGTAAAATCTGAGGTTTTCAAAAGCATTTATGCTTATTGGATGCAGTCCTACACCCACACACTTGTTATGAGCAGGGATCGAACCGGCGATTCCTGCATGGGAGGCAATTGCTCTAAGGAGGCAGCTAAGGGAGTGAGGCTTTTGCGCCGCACTTACCAGCTAGCCTCCATTATACACTTCTACAAAATGTTGTGGCATTCTTTAAAAATAGTTGTAAATAATACACTAATACAGTTTAGTATGGTTCAAAAGCGTTTTACTCTAAATTACTACTGTATTTTAGTTTAATAACTGGTTTGTGTGACCGATACAGTGCTTTGAAACAGAAGAAATGTATCTAATCGATCCCTCAAGGGTGTTTAAACCTTTGAATCAAAATTCGATGCAGACACAGGTGTATAGATGAAAATGATGCTTCGGACAACACTGATCACATGATTATAGCAAAACGAATCAAGTTCCGGCATTCACTAAGAGATGTATGTTTTTTTTGATACATGCTTTGAAGCCTCAGTGCACAAAGTCATAACACTACTATCTTTACTTCTAATCACAAACTATCCCCTTTATACTTAATTCAAAGAAGTATATATATATATATATATATATATATATATATATATATATATATATATATATAAATATATATATATATATATTATATATATATATATATAGTTGTTTGTTGTCTATGAAATTACATTAGGTTTCTGTAATTTAATTAAAGTTTTTTTTAATTACTTTTACAAAGTTTGTCATTATATTCAATACACTGCAGAATTACTGCATAAATATGCCTATTTTTAAAATATCCATTAAATTATAGTATATGTTTTGTTTTCCGAAGCTTTAGAAAAGTAACAGCTTTTCGCTTTTAAATCATTCTTCACGAGCCATGGCTACATTCAGAATTGCATCAATGTTTTCAGAGAACGCCACGGTTGTCAATATGAAATTGTCAAGGGAGTACAACTGTCTATCTGTAGATTGTTGAAACTGAACTGTAATAAAAAAACTTTAAGCGCAAATTATATAAAAGGTGAGCAAGACAGTTTTAAGCTTTCAAAATCATTTAAAGTGTATGGTGAAGGGTTGAAAGGAATAGGGCACAAAGAAGATATCTCAGAATAGAATACAGCCAGGAACTATGCTACTATCTATGCTTCTAACAGGTCTAGAGCTGTAACTCGATTCCACACAAGCTTGCGATGTTGCTTGTGAATGTTTATTGGAATGATTCAGATTCAGGAATTTGTGAAACATTCAGGAAATGGGTGGTTGACCTGATGATTATGGGGTGAGACTTGTATTCAATTGAAGGGCCAATGAGCAGCATTTTTGAGCCCTATGCGCAAACATTATACGTGGGCACCTCAAGTCAAAGTGAAGAAAAGGGTGTTGGTACATGGGCAGTGGGAGTGGAGGGTGAGGAGATTGTCGGCATTGAAAAGTTAAGACGATCGTCGACAGCCCCATTAGCAATGCCCCTGATTGAAAGGTTGTAGGTTTAATTCCAGGTCATGGTAAGAATTGAAGGTGGAGAAAGTAAATGTTACCCAGCTGAGAGATATCTTCAGCAAGGCACCTAACCCCTAATTGTTTTCTGGCCTCTGGAAGCAATTGGGTGCAATCGGGAGGGTGCACTTGAGATCTTAGTTGGCTAACTATGGCTTCTGGAATTAACCCCAAATTAACCCATTTGAACATTTGTCTCAGGAAAGCTTTGTTCACATTTTACAGAACTTTGAGACTATATTCAGACCTGAGAAGTGTTATTAGGAAGGCTTCATATTCAAAACTTTACCTAGCTTAATGCAGAGACCATTGACCGGTACAGCAGAAACATGTAGACCTTGATTGCAATGCAAGTCACTTGGATGTGTTTCTTCCACATATTTCTTAAGTCTCCTTAAGCAACTTTTGAGTAATATTTTATTCATTTCAAGTAGTGAAACTCATATAGGAAATGCTGATTTTCGAATCCCACTTGGGACTCTGGTATGGTTTTATTTAGGGTTCTCCTTTGTAGAAATCTTGTCATCCTAACCCCCCCATTTACAGCACCCCTTTGCCTCCAGAATGCTTACTTGTAGGGATGTAAGAATTTCAGAATTTCACTGTACGGTAATACCTCGGTATGAATGGCACGGTACGGTATTTATTGACTCATTTACAAGAAAAACAAAACTAATGAAAATACCTCAAAAAAGTGCCAAAAGTGTTAATGACATACAAATTAGCCATCTATCTGTAAGCTTTCAAACAGGAACTTCAATTTTTCAATGTTAATAACAAAAAAATATTAAACCATGTAAAAAAAATAAAGTTTCAATTTAGTATTGTTGAAAACTCATCACATTCAACATTTAATCACTCACTTACTCACAAGGAAAATTATCATATAACTATAATCTGGTAAAAGCTGGTATCTCTGGGTATTTACAATGTCCCCTGCAACAGAATAAAAACCCTCTCATTTGGGACTGAGGTTTCTGGGACAGAGATATGACTTGGCCCAGGTTGACAGCAGTGGGTAACGTTGTGCATTGTCTTTCCCCCACTTGAGAGGACAAGCCATGAGTGAGATAGAGGTCTCTTTGCGGTACAAGTCAATGTCTGCATCAATCTGAATAGTGTGCTGTGTTTCTGCAGTCCCCATGACTGTTATTAGTCGTATGTCCCAACTTGCAGGCACGTGCACACATAGGGCTCAACCTGTGCAGTGCACATGCCCTTTTTAGTCTTGGATAGAAAGTGCCCTTCCAAAATGATCATGATGACCTCCGTCCCGCCCTTCAGTATGCACGCTCAACCCCCCCCGCTTTACAGTACGCGCGCGACAACACAGCTGATCAGAACGCAAGTGACAACACCGCTATTCAGTACACGCGCGGCGATAACAACACCCCCAACCCCCCCTTAATGCTTCCACACATCCGATTTAAAACCTGCTTTAGGTTAGATCATTTCCAGCTCTTTTTCATCCCTGCTACTAGCAGCACATTTCATTTCCGCATTACTGGATCTGAAGCGACAACAGACCGCAAAGGATTTTCTCAGAAGACCTATAGTTTTATCGAGTCATGCGACTACGGTAATATTGAAAAAAGTTGCTATTACGGTATGACGGTATTTACAATACCGTTACATCCCTACTTACTTGTCATATTGTCAATATAAAGTGGCCAAATGTTCAAAAGTTAATCATTTATAGTGTAAAGAGTGTAATAGAGTTTTTCTCTTTATGTTTACAGCAGTTCTGTCTGGGACACACCAGAACCTTCACCTTCTTCCTGTGATGGTTCAGCTGCTCAGTACAATCTGCCTGACGTTCCTCCTCAGATGATACAAATGACCCCCGAGCACACACCGCCAGCGTAGGACGTCCCCTGCGGCAGCAATAACTACTGCCCCGACACGTGACCACCATTCCTGCTGCTGCCTCCCTCATTTCCTCCTGTGATTCCTGTTTGTTTTGCCTTCACACCATGTCTACTTTTTCTTTCTCGTCATCTTTATGGTCACTTGTTGAGCTTATATCTGCTATGTGGCACCTTTTACGTTTTTATAAGCATAGCCTCAGTTTATATTGGGATTTATTTTGACATGACCTCACTCGTCCTGTTTTCCCAGTGTATGTATCTGACACGCCAAAGTGTCAACTGTTACCAAAGATGACGGAGGGCTTACAGGATGAATAGGTGGCTAAAAGAGCGACAGGAACGCCCTTTCCCCAAATGAAACAACTCTTTCCACGGACTCAAGTGCATGGAGATGTGATTCCCTTAGAAATGCAAGGAATAACGGCGAGGAATGGACTGACAGAGTTACTGATGGATCTGTACATGCACGTGTATATGATATACTGTTTTGGAAAGTATCAAGCTGCAGCAAAGACTTAAGATGAATTCCAACTGCAACTTCTAGGACTATGACAATGTGAAACTAAAGAAGCACAAATTTATATCTTTTTTTGGTAGTATTTTGGGTTCCTTTACGTAGTATTCCGTCAGTCTGGATTTGCTGTACACTTCTTGTCGTTTGGCTTTCATTACCAGAAACCGCGTGCCACTGCTGCGTTGCTGTTCAGTTTTGTTACGAGGTGGAATTTGGTTTTGGAAAAACAACACAATGTGAATTCTGGACAAGAAAAGCATCAGTTACCTCACCCTCAATCTACAAGATCCACAAAGCACCTGGACAAACTTAAGAGAATGATCACTTTAGCTTCAATCAAACTGCCGGGAGAATGTTGACTCGTTGGGTCTGCCGTTCTCAATCAGCAATAGGACTGTACCTCTGACTGCAATGAACGCTCTCGTCTTCGTGAATATGGGCACATGACAGATGGACGCCTCTGGACAGACAAACTGCACTCTTGGCTTTAATGTTCAAGAATGTTATTTTGAATAGGGTAAGAGAGAATTCGCACCAATGTGCAAGCTCTTTATTAAACCTTTTATTGTTTAGAAGTTTTGAGATGGTTGACCTAAAAGTTGGTTCATTAGCGTCGAAGCATCCTACAACAATGCTGCATTCCATTTACTTCCAAATTCTCGCTTTACAACTTCCTACCTGGAAAATTGCAATAGATTTCCTCAAAGTCACTTAATCAAGATGGTGAGATCCACCCAGGTTAACGTAAACTTTAACTCTTTAGAAAACACATCAGCTGGTCAAAGTTCCTACATCAAATGATGATAAAACATTTTTAGCAAATTCACAAACAGTAACTGCATATAGTTGAACACCTGCAGAGCAAATGCTAGCACTGTGTAGCATCATTTATCCTCCAATTTGGTTTCTAATGGCCCTTGTATAGTTTAAATTAAGTTCTGTTTGGTTCTTCATTTGAGGGCAACGATGGACTATATACTGTTTTTGAACTCTCTAACAAGTTAAAAATAGCTCTTGATTCTTCTCAGTAGATATTCTGTTCATGAACCCATACTTAGCTAAGCTTGAACTGAAAAAAAGCAAAATAATGCTCAAATAATGCGCTGACAGAACTACTATATGAAGTTTTATAAACTAATTTCGAAAGAAGCATGTGATATGATTAATCGAGGTTGGCCTTGCATCAATAATCATTGCTAGTCCAATCAGATATCATTGCTAGACCACTCAGATGAATTCTAGCCTTCAATAAATAAGCCCATTCATCTTACCTTCCTTATCTTCATTTTTGAAGAAACTCCCCATCCACCCCATCTCCCGCTTTTCTCCTTTACCAGGAGCTCTTGAGACCTACCTTATTTCGAACCCCCGTCAAACTACATGACCTGGTAGGAGCCCTCGGCTCAAATATATCCACGCTCAGGGTTCTCTCCCGGGACAGCATGCCAAATCTGCAAATTTTGATTGAACAATTGCCAAGTATGAACTCTTGAAATAGTAATTATTCCTGCTGCTTGCAACAATGCTATTGTGCTGTCATGGTAACGCTGGTAAAATGACGCCTATTAATTGAATAATATGTGATTATTATTTTGGCTTGTGTTTTTAAAAGTCATTGTAGTCTAAGTTATGAAGTTATATTTAGTATTAACACTATTTAATAAAGTAAAAATAAATATATTACAGAGCATTTTTGGTTTCAGGTTCAAGTTTGGTTTTGGTGCAGAATTTTGGTGTATCCCTTTTTAGAAATTGAATGTTACAGATAAAAAAAGAAAATCTCTCTGTAAAGCAATTGTAGCTCAAAGGTGTTTAGGATTCGGAATGAACTCCTTCAATTCAAGAGTTCACACTTAGATATTGCTTGATGCTGTAAGAAGGTTTGAAATGCTGTCCTGGGAGAGAACCCTGAACTCGGAGATAATTGAGCCCAGGGCTCCCGCCTGGTCAATAAGCATATAAGAGGCCCGAGATCAGGTAGGTCTCAGGAGCTCTCCCTGGTGAAAGGAGGAGATGAGGTGGAAGTGGGGATTTTTCCAAAATGAAGATAAGGCCGTTGGGTAAAATCTGTCTATTTACTTTAGGTTTGAATCAATCTGATTGGATTATTGATTACAGATGAGAGTCCATCGGCGATCAATCATATCACATGCTCCTCTCTTCACAAAGATTGCTTTGGTGAGCTTTCAAACGTTGTTTTGGCCAGATTTGAAGTCATTTCAGTTCATTCCTCAATTCCATTTGAAATATATCAAAGCTTTAAGGAATTTCTTTTTTTGACAATCAAGCAATGATATCACAAGCAAACAGTAGCAGTTTATTTTCTCATTTATAGATTATCTTACAAATTTTAGGCAATTTAAGGCACTGAAAAATTTTTTTGACTAGATTTATGAATTTTTTTTAAGGTAAGTGGTTGCAAACATTGTATATGGACTGAATTTAAACTAAGAACATTACTAAATTTAATTTGTTTTAATTCAGCCCATATAAATTGTTTACAACCGCTTACCTTTAAAAATAAAATGTGCTGACTTTGAATGGAATGCAGCATAAGTGAAGGATGCCAGTATTTCAGGCTCACGTGCAATATGTTGTTATGAATTAATTTCCTATACCTTAATTGTTAAACAAACATAGGCCACCCTCCCTCAAGCTCTTTTTTGTTTTTAAACAAGTCACATGACAGAAAATAACATTCAAGCACATGGTTACAGTTCAGTAGCAATACGCAATGTCAGATCTTCAAGCAACAGTGTGAGCAAAATACCAAGACTGTGCGTGCGTGTGTTTTCGGTCCTTTCTGAAAAGTTCAAGTACTCCCCTTAGCTTCATCCCATCTCTCATCACCACAAGAAAAGAATAAGAGCATATGACAAACAAAAAGAAGAAGGAACCATTTGTGCCTCTGTTTGAGTGTCCAGATTTGCGTATGCTTAGATGTTATGGTGCAATCATATATATAAATATATATATACAGTATATATTTCAATTGCTTTGCTCTAGTATTACTCATAAGTCGTAGGTTCCATTGATGGTGGAGCTTTAAGGTAAGTCTGTTTACAAACATAACGATCATTTTTCCAGCTTGTAATATCCGCCCACGCTCATATTTAACCAGAACCATATTTATCCCAACGTGGCGTACGTCTGTCGCTGTTGAAGAGATTATCATAGACTCGCTCCTCAGGTAAATCCATAGGTAACAGGGGACAAGACCTGGAACACTTCAGCCCCAGTCCAGGTTCTCCTACAGTTAAAGACACTCCCGCGGCTCTAATACTGTTCCTCGTGTATGTTACCGTAACCGAACTCTTGCACAATGCCTTCACTACATGTCATGTATAATCCGCTATTGTTTATAGGCCGTGTTAGGTTTACTAGGACAAAAACGACTCGATTTGAAGCAAGAAGGAGAACGAGAGTGAAATAATAAACAGAGGGGGTATGTTACGAGATTGTTACGCCATCCAAATGTTTCCGACGTATTATTTCTTGTGTTACCCATCATCCACATCTGTCAATGCTTGGTTTTGCGTTCAGACCAATTCTGATTGTTTTATTCAGACAGAGCTTGTAAACACGGCATTATTTAAATAATGTGCAATATATGATGATGATGATGGAAGTGTTTTTATACAGTATCACAGGATTTGCATCATAACCCCTGTTGATGAACAAATGAATGTGAATGTAAATCTAATTCGAATGTCAAGTCATACTAGCAGGCCTTTTTTTTCCCTGCATTATAAATGTGCAGAAATTAGAATGGATCCTAAGCAGAGCTAGAGTGCTTGGCTTAATAATATTAGCGTTATCAAATTAGTTTAATATATTGTAAATGGCACTAAAAAGCTGGGGATGTGTAGACGTTTGTGAACGATGGCACATTCGCATACATGCAACTATAATTGCAGAATACAACAAACACATTGACATTGAGGGGTGTTTAGTGAACTTAATCACAGACTCTCATGAGCTGGGTTTCCATCGCCTTGTGTTAATGTGCATCCATTTTAAAGTATCGCATGAGAAATGAGTGATGGAAATGCCAAATTTTGAATAATTATACTTTAATTTGAGAATTTTTAGGTGGTTTTGGACTTAAAAATGTGAATAATATGAGATGGAAACATATTTGCTGAATAAACTCTGACGTATTGAGCATTTACACCCATGTGACTCCATTATGCTTGCTTTGTTTACTGTTGGTTACTAGGTTACCAATATTACCGTCAGCTGCTCTTAAAACTTAACCCTTTCACACGTGAGTTTTAAATTTGTATTTTTTTGTGATCGTTACTTAGAATCCATTGTGGTCTACAGTTCCCATGACGTAACATCAAGATTTTCACGTGATCCACCAGCCCTAATGATCTATGTATATATCAAATTTTGTTTCTTTTTGCCCTTTTCTGTAAATATTGACACATTTTCTAATAATTTCTGATACTTCGATTCTAAATTATGCGATAGAACACAGCTTAATAATGATCATATTATGTATTATATGATAGATAATAGGCGTCGTTGTCGTTGCTAGAAAGGATACAGCTGCGATCAGAAATTAACAAGAAGTACTTATATTATTTATCAAATTACGCATTCATTTATTAGCATCTACTGCTACCGCAACACGAAACCCATTGTTTATGGTAATGTAAAATAATTATTTGTTGTACAGCATCACAAATTTTTCGCTATATTAAAGCGAGCGTCCTCAGCTGTATCCCATCTAGACTTCTCCCTCTCTGCAAGACGGTAAAGTCTAGATGGGATACAGCTGAGGATACTCACGTCAGTATAGCATCGTTTTTGTGACACTGTACAACAAATAATATTTTTACATTACCATGAGGTTTGGGTTTAGGGTCGAGGTAGCGGTACATGCTAATAAATGAATGTGTAATTTAATAAATAATATGAATACTTCTCGTTGACTTCCAATTGCAGCTGTATCCCTTCTAGGAACAACCGCAGGAGAGATACGAGCTGCTGGATCTTTGTCATGTTTGTTAATACGTTATTACCTTCATTTTTAATTTTCTTTGGAAATACATGAAGGTAAGCAACTTTTTATCTGGGAGAGGAGTAGAGAAAATGTTTTAGTAGCATAAACAGTGTGCATCTTACATGAATAAAACACATCATCCGGTCATATTGAAAAATAATTATTATTGCCATCTCCATAGATATCCGCATGTATTTTGGAAACCCTAAATGGTCAGTTTTGCTTCTAGTTATGTGTATTTGAATATCTGAAACCTAAAATAAATGTTTGGCATTTGTTTGAAAGTATGAATAAATTGTGATTTATGACTAGCGCTGCACACCTCTTTCTGTGCTTCAGCGCATGCCATCAGGTTAGAATTTTAACAGTTGATGTGCGCTTTAAATGCTCTAATCACACAGGTGTGATCTAATGCTTCAGGGACCAGTCAAGGCTGATCACACCGGTGTGATCGCACGCGTGAAAGGGTTAATGGAAACGCCCCTAATTTGCATTTGTGATAAAGTTTTACACATTTTTCCAAAGTTTGAGAAGTTTTGCTTAATTTTAGGAGGGAAATGTCCTTTTGTAAGTTGTTACATGTTCCTTACAAGTTGGCAATAAAAAAAAATAATAATAATACATGTAAATTCATATAAAAACGTTTTCAAAGAAGTTTTCATCTTTGACATAATTTTGCATAGTTTTATTCCTGCCGAACAGACACTCGTATTCTGTTATTATGTTGCTATGTGAAGCCGATATCTAAACCCGTTGTCTTTATGAATTATGAAGAGTGAGCACATCTTGTTGCAGAACAATTAAAGAGGCATTAGTATTCAGTGGCATCATCCACAGTTGAGAAGTCCAATTTTGATTAGCTGGTTTTTCACTCTGTGTTAATGCACATTTTGAAGTATCACAATGATAATTTCAGATAAAATTCCCTAAATTTGAAAAAATGCAGGTTTTGAACTTGTGTGGAAAGTGTTAATATGAATAATGAGAGATAGCATCACATTTGCAGAATAAACTCTGACGTAGTAAACAATCAGCTGTTTCTGCTGATGGTGTCTTGTTTACTGTTGGTTACTAGGTTACCAATACTACAGTCAGTTGCTCTAATGCTGGGTTCACACCAAATGCAAATTTAAATATTCACGGCAAGTAGATTATGTACAATGGCAACAAAAACAAATTGCAGAAGTTTACGCCAGGCGGTGGAGATGATGTGGAATGCATGACGTGTTTGCCACAAACCCTGAATTAGCCTTAATCACATCTTCCGTGCAAGTTCAAGAAATTAAACTCAACGTAAAATATTGTATGAGGCAAAAAAAAAAAAAAAAAACATCTCCTAAGTAATCTAGAGCAAGTGACAATTCTTTGCATCTGATGTGAACCTAGCATAACAACTTGATGGAAACACATATTCGCTATTGAGATTTTCAATTTTCCATATTGTGCGTTGAAAGGAGTTGCTTCAAGTTATGATGAACACCCAGCTATTGTCAGAAATCTCAAAATGTGACATGTTACGCACTTTTCATCTATCATTGATGTGTCCAAATGTAATGCTGGGTTCACACCAAATGCAGAATTTATTATTCATGTGAGTAGATTACACACAATTTCAATGCAAACAAGAATAAAGGTGAATTATGCACAAAGTGTTTGTTACAAATTCCTCAATAGTGTCTGTTGTGCAAGTTCAAATAATTCAAGAGAAAAACATCCTATGACTAAACAAAAGCAAATAATGCAGTGCTCCGCACTTGGTGTGAACCCAGCATAAGACTCATGTCCTCATGCATTATCAGTTGGAGTAGACATAGTAGAATGTACCATTAGAAATGTCATTTCCTGTCAGCAGTCCCATTTTAATTCTAATAAATACTAATCTTACTGCCACCTTCCTTCCGAGATACTGACTACTGCGTTTTACTGTATCTAATAAAAATACATATGGGGAAACCTCACAAAAGACATATCAAGGTCATATTTCTTCCCTAAAATAAATTACACAAGTAAAGGTGTATTAATATTCTTTATATTTTTGTAATTAGTATGTTGTTTATTATTTATTTAATTATTTATCGTCAAAGCAAAATTGATGACTGTATTTGTAAAGATTACATTGGAGACCTGAAAAATTTATTGTCATTTGAAATGTTAAAGCGGTCCGTTTTCAACTGAAGGGGAAAATTTGTGGGGCAAAAACATCCCCTGAGTAATCTAGAGCAAGTGATACAATTCTTTAGGCTTTTTAACGTTTTCTTCAAAGCACTCGGTTTTTTACCAATTTGTCAGCATTATTATTATTATTTTTTTTTATATTTTATTTTTACCGGAAAATCTTACAGGTCAGAAAAAGTATGTTGTTTTTCATTTGTACACTGATATATCTGTTACACTGCATGATGGTGGAACCTTTATTTTTGACATTTTCACAAAAGAGAGATTGCGTTAATTAAGGATATATCAAATTAAATTGTAAATTTGATTTGATGAGGCAACACTGTGGCGCAGTGGGTAGCACTCTTGCCTCACAGCAAGAAGGTCGCTGGTTCGAGCCTAGGCTAGGGTCAGTTGACATTTCTTTGGAGTTTGCATGTTCTCTCCGCGTTCACGTAGGATTCCTCCGGGTGCTCCAGTTTCCCCCACACAGGTGAATATACAGTATGTGAATTTGGTAAGCTAAATTGCCCATAGTATATGTGTGTGAATGAGAATATATGGGTGTTTCCAGTGATGGTTTGTCGCTGGAAGGGCATCTGCTGCGTAAAACATATGCTGGATAAGTTGGCGGTTAATTCTGCTGTGGGTACCCCTGATTAATAAAGGGACTAAGCCGAAAAGAAGAAGAATAAATGAATAATTTGATGTGAAAAACAAAAACAGAATTTCATCATTGACCCATGTGCACAGAAAAAATGAAGTCTGCTTAAAATTTTCATTAAACAGGTTTTATTCTCAAGTTTTTATCTTATTTTTAAAAATTTTAGTATTTTTCATAATATATATATATATATATATATATATATATATATATATATATATATATATATATATATATATATATATATATATATATATATATATAACAAATGGGATGAAAAAAAAACATGTAATTTTTAAAGGCTGCCTATGACTAATATGTCAATGTTTATTATTAAATTTTATTTAATGAGGTAACAAACAAATTTTTTTTAAATATGACCTTGAGATGTTGTTTTATTATTGATTAACTCACATTTATTATAAATATAAAAAAAATCGAATTCCTTAGCACACCTGAAGGTCTGTCACAGAATAGATCCTCCCCCAGTGCTGAATGTGCTGTTGAACTGACCATTAGTGGACGATGCAGATCTGACCGACTGCAGCATCATATGCAAAGCGTTCAGACTAGAGAGACTGTTTCTGTTTCTTTGTTTATTTTTTTTTTTTCCGTTCATATGTATATTTGTTTGTTTGTTTTTAGCTCTACCGGTGCACAAGTGAAAGAGCAACTTGTAGTGCTGGATGTTGTATATTCTCTGTCATGTAATGAACTATTTTAGAGGAAAAATATATTTGAAATATGACTCCAAGGTGTATAAATAAATAAACATGAAAGATGTGCATTGTGTCTGTTTGCTCTTACTGAATTCACAAAGGTTATGACTTTTTTTTTTTTACATTTTTTTCAACACATTTTTAAATATAACAGTTTTAAGAACAATTTTTTATTTTTTTTTTGTCTTCGCCATGATGACAGAACATACAATTTTACTAGTAATTTTGGAAGATACTACCCAGCAGACACACAATGTCATAGGACTTTAAGGTTAGATTTAGGTTGCCAGTGTTTAAGGACAATGTTATTTTGACATCCAATAATGACGTGAAATGATGTTGGTATTTTGTTGATTTTATATTATGTTGGAAAGTGACCAAAATCCAACGTCGAGCCAACATCATAAATCAACGCCATATTGATGTAATAAAACTGACATTTGCTCATCAGGTATGGCAACCAAAATCTAACATCTGATAGAGATCGTTTTGGTAACTTCCACACAACATCATTAGACGTTGATATTTTGTTGTTTTTAGGTTGCGTTGGAAAGTAATCACAAAGCAACGTCTGTTTGAGGTTGGACATTAACGTAAGTCTGACGTTGGGTTTTGGCGTTAAACCGATTTCATTTCAAAACAAATTCCAGTATTCCATGACATTGGAGTACAATGTCAATCCTATGCCTTCTGGGTAGAATTCACCTTATAGTACGATTTAAAGGCTTTACTACACTGTAAAAGTAAAAATCACTAACTTGAATAAGTTAGTTTTAGCTTGTAATTAAAAAACAAAAGTTACTTTCACTTAATGAAAATAGTTAGAGTAACTCAAACTGATTATATCAGGCAGAACTTAAACCGAATAAAATAATTGTACTTTTCTTTGTAAACTTAAAGGGCACCTGTTTTACCCCTTTTTCAAGATTTAAGATGCATTTTTTTGTGTCTCCAGAAGATCAAAACACCTATCAGATTACTTATTACACCTTTCAGAACATTGGATTTTTCTGTCTGAACACAGTTCAGAAGCTGTTTTTGTGGCCTGTGCTTTTAATGCTAGTTCTCCCCGCCCACCGTTCCCACGTGCCTGTCAGAGTGCGCCTCAATCTTCGGCTGCGTCAGATAAACAGCACAGTGACAGACATGAGCAGATCTCGTTTGTGAGAAAATACTAGTAAGAACTTTCCCAATGATTATTTTATGTATTTGTTGTGGAGGTAATTCTCTTTCTCTCTCTCTCTCTCTCTCTCTCTCTCTCTCTCTCTCTCTCTCTATCTATCTATCTATCTATCTATATATGTATATATATATATATATATATATATATATATATATATATATATATATATATATATATATATATATATATATATATATATAGAGAGAGAGAGAGAGAGAGAGAGAGAGAGAGAGTTTTATATATATAAGACAAGTTAGGTTAATTAGACACAACAACAGTGGTTTATTCTGTAGACAATAAAAAAAATAATAAAATTAAATAAAAACTTGATAGGGCTAATAATATTGACATTAAAATATACTTTTTTTTTTTATTTCAGCCACACTTAAAGAAATACGAATATCTCTGGAAGAAATAATAGGGAAATACTGTGAAAAAAGTCTTGATCAAATTTTTTGATCCACATCACTTGTGACGTGAAAAATAACTACACAGGAAGGCTAATAATATTGCCTTCAACTGTATATTTTAACTTACTGATAATGTGCAAGAACATATCCATCTCATAATCAAGCAATCATTAGATATCGGCTAGCACACAGATGATATGGTAAACCTTTATATGTCTCCCTCTATTTTTATTTCTCCCTCATCTATGAAAGAAAGCCATATGCTTTTAGAAGATGAGTTTGAGCAAACAATGACAGGATTTTCATTCTTGGGTCTGAAAGGTTGCTTTAAATCTCCCGAGCTGTGAAAAAGCCAGTCTCTAAACATTCACATTTTCTTTCGGGCTTCATTTTTTATTGCATTTCCTTCTATTGTATTTTTCCTCCTTTCTACAGTATATCATCTCCACCTCATCTTTTTCTGCAGTCTCTCATCTGTCCCCTGATTCTCTCTGTCAGTATGTCTATATTTACCAGTGGTGGTCCTCCTACACGCTCTGAAAAACCACAAACTCCATGACACTTGATCACATTTTTAACTTTATCCTTCGACACCGTCATCACTCTCAGAGAAAGCGAGACATGGCAGGACAAGCTGCTTAACACGGAAATATGATGTTCTGTCACCAAAAAAAAAAAAAAAAAAAGAAGTAGAAAACATGCTTGTCGGGTTATGCTTGACTGGAAGAGTTTAATTGTGGGTTGCAGTGCTGAATTAACACTGAGGAGAATGAGCGCATATGCTTCAGTGGACATGCCGGTTCACAGACCTGAAGTAACACTTGTGCACATGGACTTATTGTGCTTTTATGCAGGACTTGTGATCTTTATGGCTGTGTAATACGGAAAGCATATATTTTGGCAAATGCTGTATTCTTATGGCAAATGTTAATATTTCCACCTCATTTCCTTTCATAAAGCTATTATACACTGGATACGAAACTAATGTCCATTTTAATAAGTTTTCATACAAAAAAGGACATTTTTTTTTCACTACATTTTGGCCTTTCATCCGCACTGAGACAACGAAAATATAATATTTGTTTCATAAAGCTTTTTTTTTTCACTGGATGCAAAATAAATTAATACATTTTCATAAAAAAAAAAAGGATTTTTCCTACCTTTTTCGACTTCTGTCTAAACTGATACTGTGTTTTTAGACAATGAAAATGTTTGTGAACGTTGTTACGGATTGTGATGTTATATTGAATGAGGCCATAATACTTATACAATAGACAATAGCTATGTTTCCATCCAAAGATTGGATCCTATATTTATGTGCAAAACTGAAATATGGCATAAAAGACGTTCAAATAAAGCAGCGTTCCCGTCCAAAACAAGAGAACAAAATTGTCACTTCCTGATTAACTGGCGCCAAACATCAAAGTAAAAATGTTAATTTATTGAGGTAGGAGAAGCTTAGTGAATCTTTTCCTTATTTAATAAACTTGCACCTCAAAAGACAATGCCAACACGCAATTAAGTTCTGAAAGTAATTAATAATAAAATAACAAAGGCATGGTAAAATAAAAAGGCATGGTCCGTAAAAATTCGCATAAAAATGCGAGTGTCGGTTTGGGCACCAACTGATTTTCAAACAGGCAAAACAAAACATAGAAGCAGAGGAAAAAGACAATGACTGTGTTTACAGGGACATCACTAATCAAATTATTATTAAATAGGGCGAGGCAGTGGCGCAGTAGGTAGTGCTGTCGCCTCACAGCAAGAAGGTCGCTCGGTCGCTGGATCGAACCTCGGCTCAGTTGGCGTTTCTGTGTTTGCATGTTCTCCCTACCTTTGTGTGGGTTTCCTCCGGTTGCTCCGGTTTCCCCCACAGTCCAAAGACTGTGCAGGTGAATTGGGTAGGCTAAAATTGTCCGTTGTGTGTGTGTGGATGTTTCCCAGAGATGGGTTGTGGCTGGAAGGGCATCCGCTGTGTAAAAAACTTGTTGGATAAGTTGGCGGTTCATTCCGCTTTGGCGACCCCGGATTAATAAAAGGGACTAAGCTGACAAGAAAATGAATGAATGAATTATTAAATAGTGAATTTTACTGCAGTTTGGCTCTTTAATGTAGCAATTTCATTCATGCCCATCGTGACAAACGAGATATTTGATTCGAGGAACTGCTAAAAGCGTGTATTTTTCATAATGTTTGTTACCGCAAGGCGAATGCGAGAAAAAAAAAACCTCCGCATTTCTCTGTAACTTACATGCTCTCGGAAGGTAGCATCAGAAACCCATGTGTGTCCACAACGGTAAGTTTGGTTGTGGTGTTTACAGGTTTACACTCGGGAGAGCAGCATTTACAGCAGATTTTTAACTTACGGTAAACTTTCTTAACTTAGAAATCATTTAACTAAGGTCCGTCTTTAATACCTGAAAGAGTACTGCTGGCCATACCAACTAACTTTGCCTCTGAATAAACAAACAAAGACCACTAGTCACTCTCTTACCAAATCTGTAGAGACAGGACAATCAACACCAACTGGATCCGCGTCTTTATTAAGAGGAGACGAGCAGCAAATCCGGATTTTATCATTTCTACATGAGAAAAGCTCTCGGGTAAACAATGTTCCTTAGACACGTATTTCTATGGCACGTCGCATGCACTGTAATCCACACGTGAGTCCAGCTGCACTCTCATAGAGTGAAAATTAAAACAAAACCTTCACTGCAGCAAAATAACGAAAAAACAACCAATTTCCACTTTTTAGTGAAAAATATGTGTCCTAATAATGTTTTTAGCAGCGTGGGACACATATATGACTGTTAACACCTCAAAAATGTGTTTTGGTGTTTCGTGCCCCTCTTATGCACACGG
This sequence comes from Danio rerio, assembly GCF_052040795.2. NCBI lineage: Eukaryota > Metazoa > Chordata > Actinopteri > Cypriniformes > Danionidae > Danio > Danio rerio. The sequence goes on along the minus strand of NC_141033.1, from coordinate 46,877,986 downwards.
AATACAAGGGCTAAACCCTTTTCAATTATTTCAGTGTGGATGAAGAACTTTTAGGAAATGTTTGAGCATTTATTAATTTTTTTTCCAGACTAGCACAGACAGTCATAGTCTAGTCAGTGTAGAGAGTGTTATTTACAACATCATTACCTTTAATCCACAGCCTCGGCAAACGGAAAGGGTCCTCAAGTCAGATTTAAGCTCATCCAGTCAACACAGGCTCGTTCTTACTGAAAAAGAAATGACAGAGAAATATATGTTCTCAGCTCATGCAGGCACATAACAACACATTCTACATTCATATGAACTTCAAATATGAGAGGGGAATGAGAGCCTTTCCTAACATTTAGCAAAACTCAGGGGGTTTACATTCTTTTTTTTTTTATTTTTTATTTAACATCACATAAGAAGTGTAATACTGCACTGCATGTTTTGAAGTCACCAAAAGAAAAAGATAAAGTCTGATTGTTTGAGAATACTTAATTTTTTAAATATTTAAAGCATGCTTGTTTACATGTTAATAAAATAGGAAAAAAAATTATAAAAATACAACCCATGTTTTATTATGATTAATAATAATAATATTTTTTTTTATTTTTTATAATAATAATAATAATAATAATAATAATAATAATAATAATAATAATAATAATATGTATTCCTCTTCTTATTGTTCTTATTGTATTATTATTATTATTATTAATATTATTATTATTATTATTAATGCATTGACAACATACAAACATAATTTTACTACAAATACCACAAGAATTATGATTATTTATGCTTTTTAACACCATAAAAATATATCTTACTTTCATTAAAAAAAAACTAATAATACATAATTTAAACATTAGACTATATTAGATGGATAAGGAAGTCCATTTAAATGTTTTTTTTTTGTTAAATAGTCTCAGTCAATCAATCAATTAATCTATTACACCATTAAAAATATAGTGTTATAAGAATCCAGCTCAGCTTTAAAATGTTATTATAAAATCTGTCTGTTACATACAGAGAAATCAGAAAATTCACACAATTTATATTCCTTTATTTGAATGAACAGACCTAAATCAACCTGGTCTTTCTCATTTGAGTGATATGATGTCCTTGAGAGGTGCATTTCTTTCTCAAAGTGTGTGTTCTCTATAAGCAAGGTCTTCAACCTCAGCATGCATGTGTTCTTTACTCTCTGCAAGGCCGTCCTGCTTTAAACACTTTCATTTAACATCAAAAAATGACTTCAGAGAGGAGATGAAGCAATGTCTAGGTGATCTGAAGGAACAGAATTGTCTGCATCTTATAATTTGGTGTTGTGATAAATATATATCTTTAATGTGAGCTCACTAATGGACATAATTTCAAAAATAATAAACAGGATTAGCAAGAATTGTCACTTGAACGTGTGCAGTTTAAAAGTGCCGTAGAGTGCATTGATTAAATATGTTAAATATATATTTTTAAGTATCTACATAGTTGGGATGTGGGTTAAAAATCTAAAAAAAAAAAAGTTTTTATATGCATATTTATAACCCCAGAAAATACCACATACACAGAAAAGCCCTGTTTTGACCATATTTGGAATGGTCATGAATATTAATGAGCTCTGTTCTGATGCTCAGCAGCTCTTTTCCTGTATTTTGTGGGCAGAACTTTAACTTATTATCGGTCCAGCCCTCTAAAACCACCCCAGTGTCTAATGTGGCCAATTCATATGTAGTACATGGAGTAAATTTATACATATTTTATATATAATTATATATAGGGACTATATTTATAAATTTTTTCCATTTCCATTTTTTTATTAACCCCAGAAAATACCCCATGTTTAATGGTTATAAATTAATAACTGTAAACATACTGATTATTAGTTATTATTGTTTTATCCTTAAATGTTGATTGCTAAATGTATGCTACAGTACACTACATCTACACAATTTGTTTGCATGTTTGCTGTCCCACTTGCTTTTAAGCCAAATCAATTGCATATCATACAATGATTCATTTTCTTTTCGGCTTAGTCTCTTTATTAAGCAGGTTTCGCAACAGCGTAATGAACCGCCAACCTATCCAGCATATGTTTTACACAGCGGATGCCCTTCCAGTCACAACCCAACACTGGGAAACACCCATACATGCTTGCATTCACACACCCGGTAAATTTAGCTTACCCAATTCACCTATAGCGCATGTGTTTGAACTGTAGGGGAAACTGGAGCACCAGGAGAAACCCCGCCAACACGGGGAGAAAATGCCAACCGACCCATCCGGGGCTCGAACCAGCGACCTTCTTGCTGTAAGGCAATTGTGCTACCCACTGCACCAACGTGACACCACCAATTTGAATATCAGTAAAAACGTAAATGAATATCAGTGTGTCTATGGTCATCTTACTGAGTGCTCCTGTATAATTATGCTGGAAATAATGCAGAACGTGACAAAAAAAGTGGCATTTGAGGCATTTGAATCCATGTTAGTTCCAGGTGGAAAGGTAATTCTGGTTTTTATATTATTATTATTTTATTAGTACTACTATTTACTGTGTTTAATGTGTTTTTTATATGTGCTCTTTTTTATGTAAACTTTATAAATGCTTCAGCAATACATTTGTATAATTTATCATGCCAATAAAGCAATTTTTGAGTTTGACTCCCTCTCTCTTTCTCTCAGAAGCATAAGAACTGGCCCTGCCTTTCCGAGGCTTTCTCTCAGAACTTTATTAACAGAGATTTACTCCTGCGAGTCTTGCACGGACCTGACTTGCATCTCAAACACCTCCACTCATTCCCTGGCCGCCTCTAAATGCCCCGCTGCAATCGGCCGTGCAGCTCAATTTCACCAACAAATGCGTCTAACAGAGGCTGGTTAGGTGGGCCCTGGTGAGCCGAGGCCTTAAATTGAAGAGGAATTGGGTTTCTAACAAGACTCCAGAGCTCTGGTTAGCTTTGACAAGCCCCTCTGAAAACACAAGTATTAAAGCGCTCCGCGGCTGACATGCACATTAAGACGGGCCACTGTGTTCGGCTGAGAAGAAACGCACCTCGGGGGACTGAACAGCAACGGCCAGACAACCTAGAATGTTCTGCGTAACTTCATTGTCATGCCGTTCTGCTGTTTGTGTTTTCTAGTTTGGTGGTGTTCTCCTTGAAAGTGGTTTCTGTCTTGATTTCTGTTTGTGTGGCTCCCCATATAGAAAAATATGTGAATTACATACAGTATATGACATTCAAGTTCATATCTTAATTCCCAAATTTAAAAGAAGTCGTATATGCAACATTTAAAATATTGTAAAAATTGCTATTGAAATTGACGTGACAAATATGTACATATATGTTTGATATATTAGAGATAAGTTGCTTTATTGTCATAACATTTTGTACAGTATTGCCAAAGCATGTTAGATGTGTATAAAATGTGTAATATTTTAGCAGCATCAAATTAATTATAATAATTTAAAAAAATATGTATATGTATATATATATATATATATATATATATGTATATATATATATATATATATATATATATATATATATATATATATATATAATTTAAAAAAATATATTATATAAAATATATTCATATATTTGAGCAATATCACATGAGTAGCAGTGCGATATGGCTATATATTTGCACTGGTGGAAGGCGTGCGTTGACACAAGGCTGAAGGCCGAGTGTCTAAGGATGCTTTCACACCCAAACTTTTGTTGCAGAACCAGGCGCGCTTCCTCAGTTAGCTTGGTTTGTTTGGCATATGTGAATCCAGCAATCGTGCTCGGATCCGCACCAAAATAATCAATCCGAGATCACCTAAATGAGGTGGTCTAGGCTCGATTGAAACGAAGTCTGGAGCGGATCGATTGTAGTGAGAAAGCAATACCATCTGAACCAGGCTATATCACAGTTTATTATGGATATGTATAAGCTATATATAGAGAGAATTATGAGTAGGACAGTACGTCATCATTCCTACTGGTAAATGTGAGTTTCATGACAAATACAAAAGTTAAAGCTTGCTGAACTATTACCGAGAGCTGTTTATCCGTTAGGAACATTGACTGAACAGCAGTCTTGGTTTATGTTATTTCTCTCTATAATGTAAAGCCTATAATGCATAATTCTAGTCAACGCTTATGTATGAGAAAGTTTTACCTCTGATTTATATTTGGTGACGATGTCTGCGGGTGTCACCAGTCAAAATTAAAGCGCAGCTTTTCGCTTATAATGTTTTATTGCTCATCATCATAAATCAAATAAGGATGCATGGCAGCTGAGCCTGACAAAACAAACCGTAAAACTCTGACCAATGTGAGGAGAGTTTACTCGCACTTGACATGTTTTAGCTCTTTTCGTCCGTTTAGAAACTTTGGCATGTCAAAGCGAACCACACCAAGAACAAAGAGCAACAATGTAACAATTTAAATCCCTGTTTTGGAACAAAATAATAGATCCACAGGTGTGAAAGCACCCTTAGTGTCCCACCAGTGATGATATACAGCCACATCGCACTGCTACGAATGTGATATTGCGTTTATACAACAGTTTGATGTCATAATCGTGTGTATAAAAAAGAAAATCAAACATGGAGTGTCAAAAAAAAAAAACTTTTGTATGAGGAACTACTTCCTTCTGCCATTGATTCACATCTGCAGCTGACGTCAGAACAGCAGAAACCAACTTCTCAAACATCACTTTAGAGCTAGTATTTGAATGATTTTCCTGCATAATATCTAAAGTGACAAAGCAGGTTTTGATCACATTTTAAGATTATAAGGCTAAAGAGATTATCAGTCTACAGAGATTTCCTAGTATTTCTCCGCTGCAATCAAGAGATCACAATAAGTATCCCCAAAAAAACAAAAGCAGCGCAAACGAAAAATGCTAAACACATGCAGGCATTTTTTCTTTCTTTCTGTGTACTGAACTAGTCTGCAGTAGCAAAAGCAGGAGACTCATTAGAAACAGATGGCCAACCAAAAAGTAACTCCTGGTTATTCAAAGAGTGGCCAGTACTAAATTCCTTATGAATAAACTGCATAGTTGCAATCTAAACAACTACATTCTCGACTAAGGGTGTTAAAAAATTGTTTGTTGAAAAACGACCCAAAAACAGCAGAAAATGCAACAATGTGTCATTGATTGCCCTTGGTCCGGACCAAATGAACCTAACTGCAGATGTGAAAGCCTCAAAGGTACATTATGTTACCCAACAGCTGCAATATTTGTCGAACTGTAGTGTCCTCTGCTTGTCGCTGTATTTGGGTGGAGTAATACACAAGCGTGAAGGGGATGTACTAGTGCTGTTAATCGCAGAATATCGCACGGCTATAAGCCAATCCGATTCAAGAACTAGACAGAACTGTGGTGTGTATATAAATATGTGTGTGTGTGTGTGTGTGTGTGTGTGTGTGTGTGTGTATATATATATATATATATATATATATATATATATATATATATATATATATATATACAGTGCTAACCACTGAGCCGCCGTGCCACCCTATTTGGATTTCATATACAAAAAAAGTCATATATTTCAAAATCTTGCATATATATATATAAACAACAAAAATGTAGTTAGTGAAAATGCTGAATAACATTTTGACACCACTAAACACAGAACATATAAATTACTACTTAAAAAAAATAAATAATAAAATCTCAACAAAAACATTTGCTTTAGAGATTGTTTTAAAAATAAGAATAAAAATCCAGTTGTTACTAAATTGAATAACCTGGATACACATGAGAGACTTCTCAAACTTTTTAATTAAATAAGTGAAATTATTTATAATTCACACCTACATTTATTGAATTGTGGTTAAAAAACAGGTTAGCTGATTAGCACATTCTTCAGAATGTTACAGAGATAAATCTGTTATCATTTACTCACCCTTCAAGCTTCATTTTGACTTTTTCCTGCTGAACACAAAAGAAGATCTTGAAGAAAGATAAAAACATGTAACCATTCACTTCTATCATATCTGCTTTTCCAATGGATGGTTGCCAGTTTAAAATATCTTATTTTGTGTGGAAGCCCTCTTAAAGGTGCATTAGGTGATCTGCCAAAATGCTATCCGTTAGCATATCTTTGAAAGACAGACCCTCATATCGAGAACATGCACATTAAAGATGACAGTAGACGACCCATTAAACCATGTCACTCGCCAGTAAGAAAACTTTAAAGTACTTTACAACACAACAATTAAAAACAAAAAACTATCATATCTAGCACTTTTGCAGTTGTGTAGCAAACAAAACTTTTCATTAATGTGCAATATTTCATGCATGCAAGGATCGCTGGTCTCTCTCTCACGCTGTCCTAAAGCGACTACTTTACGCTTAGTGGTTGGCCAGTGGGTTGCAGAAATTACACTTATTACTAAGCCATACTTGCATGCTAATATTCAGATGAATACTTATTCAGATGCATGCTAATATTCAGATGAATACTTGCACCTAATATTCAGAGTAGCATGGTAAAAATATTGGAAGCGCATCACAGGTTGTCAGTGTTGAAAAATGAACCAATGTAAATATAAAACCAACTTCACCTCAGTAAAGCAGCCTAGGCGGAATAGCGCTATTTACTGATGTTCTGTTGTTAAACTAAATAAAAATCTACATTATCGATGCATTAAAGGTCCCTAATGCCGAGTTCAGACTGTATGATTTTTCATGTTGTGTCACTGATGTTTTTACACCGCATGGCTATCTGGGCTAGTGTTCCATCATTGCTTTGTTTACACTGCAAGATGCATCGGCGACAGGGGCTTTCACATTGCATGAGTTTACAATAGGAAGAATCGCCGACAACTTCGTCCAAACTACGCCTCACAGCCAAAAACAGGTAGTACATCTTTTGTTATTAACTACATAACGAGAAAGAAGGCTTTAATGGGGTAGAAAATGTACATATTTGCTCACCTGGGTTGAAGGGAATTAGCAATTTCTTCTTAACTTACTTTAACTTTCTGTATGAAACGTCAAACAGACACAGTGCTCCTGTCAAACCTCCACTAGTTTTCCCTCCATTTCTTGGGTCCAAATAAACTGAAAATGAGCACTTTTAACTTCTTCCTCAACCTCCCGCTGGCCTCCAGGTACACACACACAAGTGAATGCTGCTCTCTCGTTGGCTGTAGGCGATCGCCGATGTTATTTTTAGTCAAAACTCATTTCATATGGTATGATTTGAATCGCCGACAGCTCCAGATATTTAGCACGGCAAATATCTCACAGGCATCGGCAACTCATCTGCGATTCTCTTAGTTCGCATCTTTGATAGTTCATACTGTGTGATTGTCACTCAAGTGCACGAGCACCGAATTGCCTGTGATTTCAGGCATTTGTCGGCGATTTCTCAAAACCTGTCGGCGAGTCAATATCGGCCTAAAATCATGCAGCCTGAACTCGGAATTATGAAACTGAAAATAGTCACATCAATCTTTTGCCAGAAGATTTCAGTGGCTGAATGACACTTCCTTGCATATAGCCAAATTCATTAAACAAAACCTACACTTTTGCGTGACCAAAATAGTTTTAAAACAACCTGTCTAAAAGAAATGCTTCAGCTTTGGTTTCATTCTTCCACCAGCGTGCAAAAGTAACTCCAATATTGATTCAGGATTTTAAAATGTATTGATTCAGCATTTGTTTTTACTGCTGTCACTGTCTCTCTCTTTCTCTCTTGTGTGCATGTGCAAACGGCAGATCTGCGTGAACGGGGTGCGCAGAAATACAAATCTACATTTGTTGACAGACAGTTTGGGCTACTTATCAGAATTATGGCAATTGTCTGCCCGAGTCTCATACCTTACCCAAAATCTAAAAAAAAAAAAAAAAAAAAGATAAAAATACCTTTAGAGCATTTAATCATTACTATCATTACCAGTGGAATTAGAGACTTTCTACCAGCACAACAAAAAAGGTTTCTGAAAAGAATTACCAACTGCACCTATAATCTTTTATAGGCATTTATGTTGGGACAACATGAATGAATTGTGTGGAACCCTTTTTGAAGGTTTGAAGTTCACATTTTTGGATGATCTGTCCCTTTTAAAAAAAGACTACTGTATTTATGATTATGCTGAATCAAGAACTAATAGAAAATGGATCTCCTCAACATCTTGAAAACTTATCATTATAGGGCACCTGTGATAAAAATCATCTTTTGGAAGCTGTTTGGACAGAACTATGTGTAGGTGTAGTGTGTCCACAGTCAAATTGGAGTGATAAAAAACACAATAAGTCTCTTTTTTTTAATTTCCTGATGTTAAAATAGGACCCAAATCCCTCCCATTTTGAGGCCGACCACAACGTGACGTAGGAGTGTGGTTTCCCCACCCACTGAATTGATTTACAGCCACATATTAACATGTCTCCGTAGTAACGAGTATAAACATATCAACAAGACAGGACGTGCACAAAGCAACTGGGATTAAAAGATCTGTTTAGCTCTGTTTTTAAAACGATGCATGTTTGGAATGAATTACTACGATTTTATCATCTTCACTTTATCCCCACAGCCGCAAGTCAATACAATTATAAAAGAAGCTTCAATCACGGTTCGTGGATGTTAAATCATTTTTTTTTTACCTTAGCATAACGAATATCTACACACAGCAGTGGATATTAACGTATATCCTCTCACATTTGACATGCAAAAACAATGCAAAGATAAACGCATACCCTGGTTGTGTGTATGTGTCTGCTGTGTGACTCATCGTTGCAGAAAGGCTTGAATTAACTTTACAAAAAATAGATCAAATTATCAGCCGAGGCAGAGATTGAGGCACACTCTGACAGGCACATTGGAACGGTGGTTTGAAAAAACTAGCATTAAAGGCACAGGCAACAAAAACAGCAACATTGCGTTCAGAGCGGAACTTTCCAATATTATGAAAGATATAGTAAATAACAGACTCATTTCAGAGACACAAAAGACTTAAATATCGAAAAAAAATAGTAAAATAGGTGCCCTTTAAAACAACATTAACACAAATTTATTAAAATAATAAAATAAATATAATAATTATTTAACAATTTTATAATATAATAAAATAAATTAAATTAACACTGTATGCTCAATTCACTTAAATTTGTTAAAATAATTATGTTAATTCTTTTGTGTTAGGACAACAAGAAATTGTATGAAGGCCAGCATTTTTTACAGGGATGCATTTCTCACTTTGACGCAGCTAATCTTAATTCGATAACTGGCACAGTTTATGCATTTAACCTCTTTAGTCTTTAAAGCATCTGCATTATGCATTACCGCCTCCGACAGACCCACGTCCTTCCACATCGGCCCCATTAGTAGATTCATTCTCATTGTGATGAGTGACGTCCCTCTTACATAACTCATCTCCTTTACCATGATTTTACCTAATCCAGATATGAGATAGCACCTGACACACAAATACCCACGCTATATCAGACTCTTGACCCAAACTGGGGTCATAAAATCAGTCCATTAACCGCCTGAGAAAGAGACGGAAAGCGCTCTTCATGCAAACCCTTGACCTGATGCTGCATTATCTCCATCAGAACAAGAGCCTGATCTGGAAGCAGCTGTATGAAGTAACACGCGTTACGACAAAAAAAAGCCCTTCAAACATGACTGGCTTCATTTGACTTGTTAAATATGACTTTATATATGCTCATTTAACATATGCTTTTAACCAGACTTGACTTATAAAAAAGGAAATCCAATCCAAACAAACAATCCAATACTGAATTTGTAGAATGGTTGCAAAAAGACAGAACTGATGATTTTGCTACTGGATAGAAACCTTTTAAAGACATCTGGCATGGGCTACCTGACAAAAGTCTTGTCGTCAATCCCAGTTTTTAAAAGCAACACATAATAACTGATCATTTGGAAAAGTGGTAGAAGGTAGATTTTTTTCGATGAATCATCTGTTGAACTGCACCCCAATCATCACAAATACTGCAGAAGACCTATTGGAACCAGCGTGGACCCAAGATCCTTACAGTAATCGGTTAGGAAAAATCATGGGCTGGCTGCACATTTAGTTCATGCGAGAGATCTGCAGTGGATGGAAACATCAACAACTTCAGGTATCAACACATTTGTGCTGCCCATTACAACAGGACAGGGCAAATTCATCAACAGGATAGCACTCCTTTTTATACTTCAGCTTCCACATCGAAGTTCCTGAAAGCAAAGAAGGTCATAGTGCTCAAGAATTGGCCAGCCCAGTCACTAGACATGAACATTATTGAGCATGTCTGGGGTAAGATGGAGGAGGCATTAAATATAAATCCAAAGAATCTTGATAAACTCTGTGAGTCCTGTAAGAATGCTTTCTTTGCCATTCCAGATGACTTTATTAATAAGTTATTTAAGTTATTGCAGATGTATGGACGCAATCCTCCAAGCTCATGGGAGTCATGCACAATATTCATTATTTTTCCACTACAGCATGACTTTATTTTCTATACTGTACATTACTTTTGTTAAGAGGCCAGACTTAAGCAAAGTCAGACCTTACTTACCTAATCCAATCATTAAAAGTCAAGGCATGATCATATTTTATTTTGGTAAAATACATGTAATCTAGAGGCCTTTGCCTTTCATATAATCCACTTTTGATGCCAAATAATCAACTATAAGTCAAGTTATTATTTGTTGTTCCTAAAACTTGGATAGACAAGACTTTGTCAGGTAGTGTATTTTCATTATAATGCTACACAAAGTATGCAACCCAGGCTCTTTGGAAATACTGCATGCGCCTTAGTTACAGTAAAATTTTGCTGAACCATAAAATATGATGCGCTGGGTATCTTTTGTTGCAGAATTAATTTTTTTTTCAATCAGAATTAAAACATTTTTTTGAAAGGACTATAAACACACACACACACAAAAAAAAATAATAATAATTATATATATATATATATATATATATATATATATATATATATATATATATATATATATATATATATATAATGAGCTGTAAACATAATTAAAAATAAAATGTTCTCTGAATGAGGCAGCATGGTGGCTCAGTGGTTAGCACTGTTGCCTCACAGCAAGACGGTCGGTGATTTGAGTCCTGTCTAAGCCAATTGGTATTTCTGTGTAGAGTTTGCATGTTCTCCCCTTGTTGGTGTGGGTTTCCTCCAAGAGCTCCTATTTCCCCTCAAAGTCTAAACACATGCGCTAGGTGAATAAAATAAAATAAATTGGTCGTAGTGTATGAGTGTGTATGTGCGAATAAGTGTATGTCCCAGTACTGGATTGCGGCTGAAAGGGCATCTGCTGCATAAAACATTTTCCGGAATACTTGACCATACATTCGCTGTGGTGACCCTTGATAAATAAAAGGACTAAGAAAAAAGAACATGAATTAATGAAAGTTCTCTGTATGATAAACAATAGAACAGAATTATAAGAAAAGCAGAATTCTGAGATGTAAACCTAGAAATGATGTAAACTATTCGAATTCTAAAAACTGACCAAATTATTGTATATTATATATAGTCAAAAATGTAAGATATAAATGTGAAAGATATCACTGTGATAAAAAGAACCAATTATTTTTTTTAATACACACACACACACACTTGAAGTCAGAATTATTAGCCCCCCTGAATTATTCGCCCCCGTTTACTTTTTTCCCCCCAATTTCTGTTCAACAGAGAAAAATTTTTTAACACATTTCTACACATAATAGTTTTAATAATTCATCTCTAATAACTGATTAAATTGATCTTTTTCATGATGACAGAAAATAATATTTTACTAGATATTTTTCAAGACATTTCAAGACATTTAACGGCTTAACTCGGTCACGTAGGGTAAATAGGCAGGTTAGGGCAATTAGGCAAGTTATTTTTTAAAGATGGTTTGTTCTGTAGACTATCAAACAAAAATATTGCTTAAAGGGGCTAAACATTTTGTCCCTAAAATGTTTTTAAAAAATTTAAACCTGCTTTTATTCTAGCCAAAATAAAACAAATAAGATTTTCTCCAGAAGAAAAAATATTATCAGACACACTGTGAAAATTTCCTTGCTCTGTTAAACATCATTTAAGAAATATTTAAAAAAGAAAAACAAATTCAAAGGGGGGCTTATAGTTCTGACTTCAACTGTATATATAAAATATTAGAAAGAAGTGTCCATAGAGAAGGCATCTGCTAGACATGTAAATGAGTGCAGTGATTTGCATGTGCGCAGGCATACAGTGATGACGGCGAGATTGGTCTGGCTTTGGTCTCTCAGGGAGTTTCTGTATTGAAGAGTCAGAGCTGAAGTCACGCAGACATCCAAACAAACTCGCCGAATGAGAAGGCAAAGGAAAAACACCTTCCTGTTTAATTTGCAAACCCTCTAAAACAAAAGTGCAGCTTAATGAATTGGAAATGGTATTATTCACTGGAGAACATGAAAGCAAACACGGCCGAGCATGGAACGGCATACGTGGAAATGTCTTTTATCACGTCCAGGAGACACAGCAGCGCTTGAGTGGAAATGAGATCTCAGACGTGAGGAGCTTTAAATATGATGAGATGGCAGAGAAAATGACACTAGCGGGGAGTCCTGCTGATTAATAATAGTGCGGCGGAAAAGCACAGCAGCTGATAACACACCGTGTTCAACCATATCACATCACAGCACTGAAGAAAACATGCAAGTATGGTGCCAGATGGATATAATATGGTATTTTGATACATACCATGATAATGAAAAGTATGAATCTACCAAGGTGTTTATATAGTACTTCAATGTGCTGAAGGTATTATAGTATTTATCCACAATACCAAGTTTGTACTGAGATTCATGAATACAGTGCCATGGTATTACAATGGTAGCTGTCCACCAAACAATGATATTGCACTGACAAATAAATAAACAAAAGAAAATTTAGCAAACCTAGAATTAAATATTATAAAGTTAAATAAATTAAGGCGGCGCAGTGGGTAGCACGTTCGCCTCACAGCAAGAAGGTTGCTGGTTCGATCCTCGGCTCAGTTGGCGTTTCTGTGTGGAGTTTGCATGTTCTCCCTGCGTTTGCGTGGGTTTCCTCCGGGTGTTCTTGTTTCCCCCACAGTCCAAAGACATGCGGTACAGGTGAATTAGGTAGGCTAAATTGTCCGTAGTGTATGAGTGTGTGTGTGTGAATGTGTGTGGATGTTTCCCAGAGATGGGTTGCGGCTGGAGGGGCATCCGCTGTGTAAAAACTTGCTGGATAAGTTGGCGGTTCATTCCGCTGTGGCGACTCCGGATTAATAAAGGGACTAAGCCGACAAGAAAATGAATGAATGAATGAATAAATTAAATAAACATAAAATTTACCATTAAATAATTTAATATATAAAATATACATATAAATAAATGTATAAATAAACAAACAAAAATTAAATATAATATAAAACATAAATAGAATAAATATAAAAGCAAATATAGAAAGTAAGTAAATCTATAAATAATTAAATACAAAAAAACAAAGTAAATAAATGAAATTAATATTGATATTCAGACATGGATACAAAGACAGATAGACAGTGAGAAAGATAGATATACAGACAGAGACGGATGGACGGATGATATAAAAACAGCACATACTGTATAGAAAAATTATTACAGTAAACCATGGTGATTCTTCAGATAATAAAATACCATCATCAAACCCATATACATTTTTATAGTTTTAAAAGTATATATATATATATATATATATATATATATATATATTCAATATAAACAAATCTAGCAATATGGTTCTATGTTTATAAACCTAGTATTACCAAGGTAACTCTACTGTATGCAGATAAAGTACTTTGAAATTTATATATCCTACCATGCTTAGTAATTATCATATACAGTTGAGGTCAAAATTATTAGCCCCCCTTAAATTTTTTTCTTTTTTTTTTTATATTTTCCAAATGATGTTTAACAGAGCAAGGACATTTTCACAGTCTTTCTGATAATATTATTTCTTCTGGAGAAAGTCTTATTTGTTTTGTTTCAGCTAGAATAAAAGCAGTTTTTAATTTTTAAACACCATTTTAAGGACAAAGTTATCAGCCCCTTTAAGCTAATTTTTCCTAACTGTCTACAGAACAAACCATCGTTATACAATAACTTGCCTAATTACCCTAACTTGCCTAGTTAACCTAATTAACCTTTCAGCCTTTAAATGTCACTTTAGACTTTATAGAAGTGTCTTGAAAAATATCTAGTAAAATATTATTTACTGTCATCATGGAAAATATAAAATAAATCAGTTATTAGAGATGAGTTATTTAAACTATTATGTTTAGAAATGTGTTGAAAAAAAAATCTTCTTTCTGTTAAATAGAAATTGGGGGAAAAATAAATAGGGGGTCTAATAATTTTGATTTCAACTGTACATGTAACATTGTGTGACCAGGGAATGAAAAAATGTATTCAGATTTAATCTATAATTTTCCCATGTCCTAAACAGTTACATATATTACCAAAACATAGTTACTTGTGTTACCAAAAGCAAGAATGAATGAATGAACAAATGTTTGTTTAAATGTTTGTTTGATTGTTTAAATGTTAAATGTTTGTTTTGTTATGCTTTTTATTTATTTTTGAGACAATGACTACATCTAACATGCTATTACCTATAAATCAGATGTACTTTTAATTAGCTGCTGATGCAAAACTCACTTTTTAATGGTTTAATTCATTGTATAATGCATGTTTCAATAATGCATGTTTCTTACTCAACACAGGCATTTTACAAGAAATGGCATGTATAAGAAAAATAAAATACACACACACACACATACACACACTCACACACACACACACACACACACACACACACACACAAACACACAAACACAAACACACACGCACGCACGCACGCACGCACACACACACACACACACACACACACACATATATATATATATATATATATATATATATATATATATATATATATATATAGAACAAACCATCGCCTACTTAACCCATTTAAGTCTTAAATGGCACTTTAAGCTGAATATTAGTGTCTTGAAAAATATCTAGTAAAATATTTTGTACTGTCTTCATGGCAAAGATAAAATAATTACGTTCAGTAGAAATTAGTTAATAAAACTCTTATGATTAGAAATGTGTTGAAAAATATATACTTTCCGTTAAAATGAAATAATCAAAAACATATACAGGGGAGCTAATAATTCAGGAAGGCTAATAATTCTGACTTCAACTGTATCTCCAATGAGCCTGGCTTGTTTTATTAAAGCTATAGCTCACCCAAAATGATTTTTTAACTCCATTTACTCACCTTCAATTGATTCCAAACCCTTGCGAGTTTCATTTTTATGTTGAGAGTTTTTTCAACGATTCATGAAGACGAATCAATTCCAAACATACGGAGATGAACATGACTCAGAGTCATTACTGAAAAAGAGCATTGACCAGGAAGTTAATAGGTTGAAGTAATGTTTTTAAATACAACCATAATGAGTCGCATAACATGACATGTTTAATTAGTCCCTAAGGGGAATATTTTCACAATATTTACTGCTTAAAAAAAAGAGAGGTGTTTTAGGCAACAGGTGTGTGGAGTTGATGACACGAGCAACCCGAACACCAACACAAACATGTTCAACACAGTCAAATGACTTCACCCGATGAATACAAAGAGCCAGAGTCTGATCCAGTGTTGAATGATTAAAACAATGGGCCAACACAAAAGTCACCAATCTGTTACAGCAAATATTCAGAAATCAGGCACACTTGAGCTCTCCTATTCTCCAACAAGCGTTCAGCTGAATTGCTCACAAAGGCCCAGAGAAAGAGAATAATTATTACTTTGTTTTAATTAGTGGTTCATGCTATGAGCATCAGTGTTATGTTTGCTCATGCGTAGAGGGGTTTGTTTGAATGTTTGACATGCAACTTGTACAACACTGTTATTTTTAGGGGTGCAACCGTTAAATCTGCTGTAAACACTGATAGGTGACACTTTAAATAATGCTCTGTTAATGCAAACCTAACTTTGGATTTTACCATGAACTATGATTATTAAATGTTTTCTAATCCAGATTAGGGAGTGGCACGGTGGCTCAGTGGTTAGCACTGTCCCCTTAAATTTGCTTGTTCAAGTCCTGGCTTGGCCAGTTGGAATTTCTGTGTGGAGTTTGCATGTTTTCACCGTGTTGGCGTGGTTTCCCCCACAGTCCAAAGACATGCGCTAAAGGTGAATTGGGTTAGCTTAGTTGTCCTTAGTTTATAAGTGTGTATGAGTGTTTCCCAATACTGGGTTATGGCTGGAAGGTCATCCACTGGCTAAAACATATGCTGGAATGGTTGGTGGTTCATTTCGCTGTGGCGACTTCTGAAATAGAGACTAAGCTGCAGGAAAATTAATGAATGAATAATCCAGTTTATCCATACTTTACTGTTAATATATACATTACTAACATTAACTAATTGACCATTATTCTAAAGTGTTACGCACTGATATTTTGACATAAATAAGTAAAGATTTTCACAGTTATTTTAGCATTATTTTTATACCATCGTAGCCATTTTTAAAGCATTTTTTTGTATTTCTATTTTGTATTTTAATTTCACTTTCAGTATTTGAGCGCTATTGAGTTTTATTTTACTTTAATTTTGTTTATATTTAGGTTTCTGACTTCTCCATGTTTGTTTGTTTTATTTAAAACTACTGCTGGACACATGCACACACACATATACTGTTATAGGGATAGTTCACCCATAAATATTTATTTATTATTTACTTACCCTTAAGTAGGGCTGCTCGGTTATGGGAAAAATCATAATGACGATTATTTAGGTCATAATTGTAATCACGATTATTCAAAACGATTATCAGTTAGTCAAAATTATTCGCCATCCTGTGATTTAAAAAAAAAATCCTAAATTTCATTTAATTAATTAATTAGTCTTCTTATTTAATCTAAAGGCTCATTTGTTTTATTTAAGGTCAACATTATTGGCCCCCTTAAGCTATATATATATATATATATATATATATATATATATATATATATATATATATATATATATATATATATATATATACATACATACATACAGTTAAAGTCAGAATTATTAGCGCCCCTGTTTATTTTTTTCACCAATTTCTGTTTAATGGAGGGAAGATTGTTTCAGCACATTTCTAAGGATAATAGTTTTAAAAACTTATTTCTAATAATGGATTTCATTTATCTTTGACATGATGACAGTAAATAATATTTTACTTGATATTTTTCAAGACACTTCTATACAGCCTAAATTGACATTTAAAGGCTTAACTAAGTTAATAAGGTAAACTAGGCAGGTTAGGGTAATTAGGCAAGTTATTCTATAACAATGGTGTGTTCTGTTGTTCTGTATTGAAAAAAAAAAAAAAAAAGCTTAAAGGGGCTAATAATTTTGTCCCAAAAATGTTTTTAAAAGAAAACAATAACTGCTTTCAATCTAGCCGAAATAAAACAAATTAGACTTTCTCCATTAGGAAAAATATTATCAGACATACTGTGAAAATTCCCTTGCTCTGTTAAACATCATTTGGGAAATATAAAAAAAAAAATGAAATCAAAAGGGGGCTAATAATTCTGACTTCAACTGTATATATATATAAAAAAAAATATATATATATATATATATATATATATATATATATATATATATATATATATATATATATATATATATATATATATATATACTGTATATATACACGTGTGGAGTATGCCGATTTTAGTCGCATTATTAAAGTAAATAAAAAAAAATGTAAACACCTTAATCGAACTATTACCATCATGTATGGCTCTTCGCCGCGTTTTACGACAGGATAGTCCACACACACACACACGCACGCACGCACGCACGCACGCACGCACACACACACGGCTGTTCGACACTCTTTTCACCTATCGAGTCAGTGCAGACCACAGACAACTGCCTTGTGAAATGCGGAGCTTTTTTTTCTTCTATTCAGCATGCGATATGAACTTTGATTAAAACAACTTTTCCAGCAGTTCATAGTTGCATCCAATATCTCGTTTGTCACGTGGGGGCATGCCCGAATGAAAGTGAAAGTGCCAAACCCCATTAAAGTTGATAAATTAATAATGAAACACCCGAAATTACATGAAACTTCGGAGGAAATTATGCGGATAGCGCGGTGACGCAATGACGTTAATCAAGTATGTGCTATATAATGTAAAACGCGATCATGGAAGAAACTTTCAAAAAGCAACTCATATAAACACCTCAATCTTATTATTGTCTTAATTAGATTAAGGCAAAAAATTCGATTACTGATGTCCATGTAAATGTAGTCAATGGTATGAATGTAGAAAGTAGATATAAGGGAATAATAGAATAGTATGTGCTTTTATACTAATAAACAATGAATTTGCAAGCTAATAAGCCAATTAAAAGTGAAAATTTGTCACCATAAAAAGTTACCATTTTTGTATGCGATAATGCAATTTTAATAAAGTTATTTCATTAAATGTAATTAATTCCACATAAGTGTGTCCCTATTTATAGAATGGCATCATGATTGTGTATAGGCCAGTTAAGGTACCATGCATTTAATTGTTTGTCAAGCAATTAAATGCACTTTAAATGTTAAATGTTCAGATAAAGTGAAAGTAGAGGGGTCATATTGTGAATATTAATACTTTTTTCAGATGCAGTCACAAAAAAATGATCAGCAGCCCACGCACATACAGCCTATAGAGTGTGTGTGTGTCTGTGTGAAAGCCTAACCTTTCAGTGAGTCTGTAAATGTCATGTGTAGAGCACCGGCGAGGACTCTCTTTAGCACAGATCTCCGGAGGATTGCTCCTGTTTTTATAACCCTGGACCTTCTGAAACTAGCCCTGTTCCACAAGAATGTGCTCCTGATTATTAAGCTAATACACAAAGTCTTTGTGTTAAAAAAGGACAGATAAGGGGAAGAAAAAAACACAGACCTGTAATTCTTAATGATGTTAAACTACAGTAGTTATTGTGGGAAGCAAGGTTGTTGACATTTTTAAAAATTCTGAAGTAAACAATACCCTAGCAACTGCACTGAAATTCTAAGAATCACTCAGAGTCTCTTAGCAACCACACAACATTGTCCTAGAAACAACTCACTCACTGATAACAATACAATGGAGACCAAAGTAAATCTATGATTGTAGCCTATATTGGCTTAAAGTATATTAGCTTTATATATACACACACACACACACACACACACACACACACACACACACACACACACACACACACACACACACACACACACACACACACATATACTGTATATATATATATATATATATATATATATATATATATATATATATATATATATATATATACATACATATATATATACATACATACATATATATATATATATATATATATGCACTTACCAAATCTGTAGAGACAGGACAATCACCAGCAACTAGAGCCGCGTCTTTACTGAGAGGAGACTATTAGCGAATCCGGATCTCAGTGTTTGCCGATGAGAACAGCTCTCAGGTAAACAATAATCCTCCTTAGACACGTAAGTTATTGTTGTCGAGCGTCGCGTACACTGTTAATCCACACGTGACTCCAGCTGCGCTCTCACAGAGAGAAAATGAAAACAAAACTTAACGGCAGCAAACTATAAAAGCAACACTTCACGCTTGTTTTGCCAACACAACGTGACGTCTCTTTCGTCTAAACATGACAGTAATGAATATTAATGAAGTTGCACAATAGAGCGCGCTGATTGGTTTGAACCAAGCTTTACTCATGCATTAATGCAGCAGGCTGTAAGATGTAATAAGACACACTCTGGCACAGACGTCCAGTCTGCACGCTGGAATACACGCTATTATGTCATGACCGTGACGCAGCTTAAAAAATTCGTTTCAAACCGGAAGTACGAATTTGCTTGAAATAACGCAAAAACAACCAATTTACACTTTTTAGTGAAATATAGGTGTCCTAATAGTGTTTTTAGCAGTGTGGGACACATATACGACTGTCAACAGTTTAAAAAATGTGTTTTCACATATATATATATATATATATATATATATATATATATATATATATATATATATATATATATATACATACATTCAGAAAAAAAGTTCAGAAAAAAGTTCAGAAACTGTCACTAAATCTCTCTGATTATGAGCAAGAAAAGAATAAAGGGTCAAATTTTATTGTTAAATTAAAGACAAAGGAGAAGCTGATTGGCATAAATGTACAAGGGAAATACCTCACACTCATGAAAAAACTTGCCTTGAGGTGACTAGCAACTTTTTTTAACACCAAAAAAAAAATTGCTAGCTTTGTCGCTAGTCTTGTTTTTTTTTAAATGTGTTGCTAGAGGAGTCTGAAAAGTAACTAAATATAGCGACAAAGCTGCTTAGTTGGCAGCACTGGCTGCATATGAGTTGTGTTCTCTTGATGACATAAGCTACTCTCCAGGTGCGGATGAATGACCTAAAGTAGGCATACATGCAAATATAAAGGGCATGGTCCATCACAGTTTATTTTGTCTTCTGATTGGCCCATTGTCCACCAGGGTTTTACACTTGTGGAATTTACATAAAAATGTGGAAACAGTGGTGTCTGAGGCTCACAGAATGCTCATTTCCATCTTTTATTATTCTACTATGCCTTGGTATACCTAGATTTTCATTATAGAGCACCTTTAATAGAGAATAAAACTTTATATATCAGTGGAAATGTACTGAAATATTTTGCTCATATAATTGTGGCACATACATACATTTATCAAAGATATTTGTTTTTGATATAACTGTGCTGTATTAATAATTTGACGGTCAAAATGTTAAAGGGCCATGAAACCCCCTCGTTTCAGCAGGGTTTTTTCACACCTCTACTTTGGAAAAAGTCAGAAAAGTGGGCATGTCCAGCTCTGTTTAGGGGGAAGTGTCGAAGGAAGAAAAGAGGCTTGGTGTGGGAGTGTCTATTTGGGCGCGCTGAATTTCAGAGTCAAAACACACAACCACAGCGGACAAAGTGACTGTGTTTACATGGACATCTGTAGTCGAATTATTTGCCAAATTATTAAATGGTGGACTTTAACTGCAGTTTGGCTCTTTCATTCAGGGAATTCATTCATGTCCCCCACGACAAACAAGATATTTGATTCGAGGAACTGCTCTAAGAATGTATTTTCATGCAATGTTTGATACCGCACGGCGAATGAGAGACAAAAAACTCAGCATTTCCCGGAAACTTAGATGCACTCGGCAGGTAGTATCAGAAAGCCTCGTGTGTTATTCCCGTCACAAAATTCAACACGAGGTTATAGTTTGGTTGTAGTGCTAACTTGTTTACACTCAGTGCAATAGTTTGTTCGATACGAATAAAATACGAACTGAATAAACAAAGAGCACTGGTCGCTAACTTACCAAATCTGTAGAGACAGGACAATCCACAGCAACTAGAGCCGCGTCTTTACTGAGAGGAGACTACAAGCGAATCCGGATCTCAGTGTTTGCAGATGAGAACAGCTCTCAGGTAAACAATGTTCCTCCTTAGACACGTAAGTTATTGTTGTCGAGCGTCGCCTACACTGTTAATCCACACGTGACTCCAGCTGCGCTCTCACAGAGAGAAAATGAAAACAAAACTTAACGGCAGCAAACTATAAAAGCAACACTTCACGCTTGTTTTGCCAACACAACGTGACGTCTCTTTCGTCTAAACTCTGTGACAGTAATGAATATTAATGAAGTTGCACAATAGAGCGTGCTGATTGGTTTGAACCAAGCTTTACTCATGCATTAAGGCAGCAGGCTGTAAGACGCAATAAGACACACTCTGGCCCAGACACCCAGTCTGCACGCTGGAATACAACGCTATTATGTCATGACCGTGACGCAGCTTCAAAAATTCGTTTCAAACCGGAAGTACGAATTTGCTTGAAATAACGCAAAAACAACCAATTTACACTTTTTAGTGAAATATAGGTGTCTTAATAGTGTTTTTTAGCAGTGTGGGACACATATACGACTGTCAACAACTCAAAAAATGTGTTTTGGTGTTTCGTGACCCTTTAAAAACTAGACATCTTTCTTTTCTCAGATTTACCATTTCAATAATAGTGGAGGTCACTGTGCGCATACAGAAGTCAGGGTGTGTTTCTGCTTGTATAGTAAACAACAGGTATTTGTAGGCATGGGGTGACGCTCTAAAAAACACAAAGAGAGTGTGTAGAGTGATTGGATTTTGATTTATCAGAAACATCAGAGCAAATAAAAAGAGATGTTGTTTCACATGGAGAGAACTAAACATTTCTCATGGTTTCCCGCAGCTTTTTAGGCTTTCGGTTTGCTTTGTTCTGATTGTCCTTTGAAAGTACAATTAATGACTGAAAGGCTGATACAAGCTCATCAGTTAATGGAAAAGCTGTTTGCTTAGCAACACCACTGTTTTCCAGTGCATATTTGCTATATTCAGGACATCACACAGTTTCAGCAATGTTGAGAACAGTAGTTAACATAGCATCTGATACTCTAAAAGAACTTGCACATCTTCAGCATGCTGTGTTTTTGTGCCTGAAGCAGTTATTAATGCAAAATCACGTAAATGTATCTATTGTAGCATCATGATAGCAATGCTGCTTTCGAAGCACTGCCTCATGAAGCTTCCAAACCTTTACAAATATTTTGTTTAGAATCAGTGGTTCAGAGAAATTATCAAATTCAAAATGTCGTGATTTCCGGAAACAGTGCTTCATTACTGTTTCAAAACATTTAGAAAATTGGTTTTCCGCTTGGGGCAATTTGTGCAATACCATAAAATCCACATGAACAACCAATATATCTGGATGCAGCCTTGACATGCATTTTCAGACTCAATGGAGCTAGTGACATCAGGTAGGGTTAGGAGTGGGGTTAGGTGTGGGCAAATAAAAGCATTGCATGCAGCTCAGCTTGCATCTGCACCAGGTCTGCAGTTTCTCTTAATCACGCGGATTCATTCAAATCCTGAATAAATTTGATTTCATTAATAGCAGAGATGAAACTGCACACTGTTTAGAGACTCACATGCTTAATCTCTCATTCTTCAACTGTATTAATACTTTCATTATTTTGCTATCAGTAAATCAAGCCTTGATTATAGCTTACACAATTTAAAAACCTGACAAATATATAAAAATATATACAAAGTTATATATATATATATATATATATATATATATATATATATATATATATATATATATATATATATATATATATATATATATTTTTTTTTTTTTTTTTTCGAGGAACTACTTCCCTCTGCCATTCGGCGTCTGCAGCTAGTCAGAACATCCCTCTGTAGCTAATACTTTTCTTGTGTAATATCTAAAACGATGACAAAACAGGGGATTCGCCTCACATTTTAATATTATAAGGCTGAATGGCATAAAATGCCATCAGTCTAGAGACATTTTGCAGTACTTCTTTGTTGAAATCAAGATATTAACTGCGAAAAAGCCAAAGCAAAGCAAACATCACCAAATTACTATGCTTTAAATACAGCACTACAACATACAAAAGAGAGATCGAAATGTCACCTACATATATATATATATATATATATATATATATATATATATATATATATATATATATATATATATATATATATATTTGTGTGCATATTGAGATACTGAGCCATTACAAGTAAAAAAAAAAAAAAAAAAGTGATCAATAAGAGAATAATAAGTGATCTGCTTGAGGTAGGTCACGTTTATTAATGGTTAGTTTTAGCCCAAGTTTACATCAATAACATAATGTGCATTGTCCTTTTCCATAAAAAAAAGAAAAAAAAAACATTTTTATACACCATAGTAGCATGTAGCCTAAAAAAAGGCCGCAAATCTTTTTAAATGCATTAAAAGGCAAGCGCATATCTTAGCCTTGAGTTTGTTCACACTCTGCCTGTATTAACATAAATGCTGTATTTTAATATAGCTTATTTTGATGAATTAGCTCTAACCTTTTTCTTTTTTTTCCGCGGTTATGCGCGCATTATATTTCACACGCATGTGCAAGGTGACTGAAATGGAAATTTAAATACAAAACATACTGAGCCATTGAGTAAAAAAAACAAAAAAAAAAACAGTTCTAGCTACTTTAAAGGAGAACACTGACTAAAAAAAAAACTGAACTGAAACTAAATTATTAAAAATAAACCTGCGAGACTTAATTGATACTTATTTGTACTAAATGGTTGTGCTTTCATTTTAGTTTTCTTTTATTTCTTCAATTCTATTTATTAAAACGAATCCTCTTTGCACTTGCACAATAAAGCGTGTATACATATACACGCACACACATTCATGTTGTTTCAAACCCCTGAGATCTTTGTTTTTATTTTGGTTAAATTATAATGCTAATAAATGCGCAATATACTGACACTGAGGAGAAGAAACTGTTGAATGAAGATCTTATTTTTGCTTATGTGCGCACAAAAATATCCTTGTAGCTTGAAAATATTCTGATTGAACGATTGAAGACCCATGATCTGTTTTGAGGATGCCTTGAGGGGTTTGGAATGACATAAGGGTGAATAATTAATAACAACTATCATTTTAAATGAACTAACACTGTAACATCTAGCTAAAACCCATAGCTACACTCAAAAAAATGCTGCTTGTTCAAACTACTTATTTAAAATGAGCTGCACCAACACAAGTTTTGCCATTTTATTTGGGGACAACTTAGAGTAATTGTTTTGTTAAATCCACTTACATTTGTAAGGTTAACCAATTTGTGTTGGGAGAACATGAATGAATTGTGTGGAACCCAAAATGTTTCAATTTAATCAATCTAGTAAATTCAGAAAAATTATCTTCATTTGTCCATATCTGCATACAGTTTATAAAAATGTTCATAATTTCAGCCTTTCTGCTCATATGCTCAAGTGTGGGTGAACCAGAATTGGCAAACGTGAGCCTCCATGGGACTTTCTGCTACTGTAATCTCTTCAGATTGTTTCCACAAGCCTGGTTTTGGAGCTGAAACACCACATAGCTGATTTGTGCCAGTAGCTGAAGTCTGCAGAGTGCCAGATGACTCTCTCTCTCTCTCTTTCATGCTGAACAAGCACTTCAGCGGATTTTCTTCTGTCCCTTCAGGAAGTGACATTTAAGTACTGTTGGGTCTTCCTGTGCATCTTTAACTTGCCAAATTTCACTTCATTTCTCATGGGCTTATGTGCTTATCCCTCAAATTATCCCTGAAATTATTCTTTAGTGTGTGTGTGTGTGTGTATTGAATACAGACGTGACTCTGAAGTTGTAAACAGCCATTCCATCAGTGTTTATAAACAAGAAACAATGTGGGATTATTAGTTTTGATCAGTAATGTTTTGACAAGTAACATCAGCAACTGGATATTCTGGCTTTCAACCTTACAATATACTGTACAAAAACTGTAATTAATTTAAGAATGCTTAAAGTGAATTACTGTTTAATTAGTTTCAAAATAGTACAGACAAAAACAAGCCATCATATGATTCACAGTGTTAAAATTGTAATGTTACAATCACCAGCAATCTAGCCTCTGCAGATCGCCAGAAAACACTATCATTCATTCACTCTATTACACATCTCCCACTGGTATGAGCTACAGGTCCCATCATGCACCTCACACACACCAGTTCCAGTTCTCTCCCTGATCACACACACACAGCTGATGCTCTTAAGGTTTAATGAACAGGACTATTTACAGTATACGCCTCATTTTGCTGAGTTTTGTTTTCTTTAAGCATTTCAAAACTTTGTTTCTTGTCTTTCCTCTGTGTTTTGTTTATTGTTCATGTTGTTTGACCACCTGTCCTGACCTTTTGCCTGTTGTTGACTATGCTCTTTGGATAACCCTCATGCTCCAGTTTGTACCGTTTTGACCATTGCCTGTCAGATAACTCACTTAAATAGAGAAGGTAAAGGCCTACAAGTCTTTGGATGCCAACAATGTTGTTCTTTGTGGTCATGTGCAAGAAATAATGATCCATGATTACCAGATTCAGAACTTTGTAGTGCTAAAAACCGAGGTTCTGCCTAGCTAGGGTCAAGAAAAGAAGACGGAATTGTACAAGGCCTGGGTAATCATCGACAAGCAAAACTACTGCATTCTGACAGTGAACTGCACCTGTACGGCAGGGTATGTGAGCTTACATGTGTACATTTCATGATAATTATTCAGCGTTTGCAGTTTAATTAACCATAATGAACTGTTTTTCCTAAAATCATTGCTGCATTCAAAAACGAGTAATGTGTATGATTCAGCATAGCGTGAACTTACCTGATATAAAATGAGAACTGCAAAGTTGAGCATTTTTAATTAGGTCGCCACTCGATTCAGCTGCCTTTTAGCCAAAGGGAATAGGTATTTGGCATCCTAACGCACAACACGACATGTTTGCTATTGCAACCAGTCTCTTTTTGCAACCGGAAACCCGTGTGACGTCACGTGAGACGTAGGTTGATAACTCTTCTATTGAGTTACTTTTTGAATTAAGAAACAGAAACTAGCACAACACTGCATCCGACCTTCTGTTACATGTAAATTGGCATTCCCAGAATTAATTTCAATAATTTGTTAATTATTTAATAATTGCAGGATCAAAAGTAGGCTGGTTGAGGCAAAAATGTTGAAACGAGAGGCAATTAAAAAGTAAATAATACCCTTAAAGAGAACTCAAATTAACTAAAAACACAAGCAAAATGTTTCAGGTTGTTAAATTCATGTTCATTGCATTATTTTATCATCATTTGCAATTGTGTTTTGTATTTGTTTTATGACTCGTTTGGATCATTTGGCATATTGGTATTAAGCATCACAACTGTGTTAAGCATTTAATCATCAGCTACATTCAATGTTCAAATGATTTCTGAAGGGAGGCGTCACAATGGCTCAGTGGTTAGCACTGTCGCCACCCAGCAAGAAGGTCGCTGGTTCAAGCCCTGGTTGGGTCAGTTGGCATTTCTGTGTGGAGTTTGCATGTTCTCCCCATGTTCGCTTGGGTTTCCTCCGGGTTTCACAGTACTGGGTTGCGGCTGGAAGGGCATCCGCTGCGTAAAACATATGCTGGAATAGTTGCATATTCCGCTGTGGCAACCCCTGATAAATAAGGGACTATACCGAAAGAAAATTAATGAATGAATTTTCTTGCTTTGTTATACATCATTTGAATTTGTGTAAAAAGGCCAGCTGTGGTGTTTAGTGTGCTGTTACGCTGGATTTCCATCAGTAAACAGGATTTTTGCTCTTAAAATCAGAAATCAATAGCAGATAATACTTACTAAATACCACTAAAGTACAGTCTCAACTCCCACCCCCGAACTGTAGTGAAAACACACTTCTCAGACCACAACTAAACAACTATATATTGTGAGCCTCCTTTCAGTACTCATTCGAGGTCAGTGAGTAAAATCTTGACTAAATCCAATAATAACTCTTCATTTATAAAGTATACATGAAGAAAACCTTCAACATACAATGTCTTTATAGTCTTGTAAATCATTTCCATGAGCAAACAGTGCTGAAAACATTATTCATGAACTCTCACTTTTTCAAGAAGATAACCCTATTGCACACACTGAACATCTGAAAAATGCTCTGATGAATAATATGACATCAAATATCCTTCTGAAACACAATAGAGCAGAAACCGTATCTGCTATTTCTCCTGCATGTCATTTTGTTCATAAATTTTAATCATTGTAAAACTTCTCGCAACTTCCCCTAAGCAAGCAAAATGGTTTTGGATTAAATAAATGATGATCTTGCGTGCATGTGTGATAAATTTGTCTGCGTTAAACAGGCTAATGTAAAAGTGGAGTGTGAAATCAAGGTACCTTTGAATGAAGTGATTTCAGTCATGTAAGTAGTTTATGAACAGATAAGCACGACAGCCTTTGCTACATAATGGACCTCGAAAATAGGTACTGGACATTGTTAAGACTCCAAACTAAAAAAAATAAATAAATAAATGCACAAGTGTTTTTACATGTACAAAGGTGCAGTGAGGTTCAAAAGTCAGACACTTTAAACATGAAAAATTCATGTAGGAAATAAACAGTTTTGAATAATTTAAAACAAAGACATTTTATAATGTAGCAAGAATTAAATTAGTTATTATTTAACTATTCTCACACACAGATATGCAAAAAGAAGAGTAACATTCTATTTGATTATTTATTATCATGTCATAATTTATTTTTAATCATGAGTATATAATTTTTAATAATAAAATAATGCTCTATTAAATTAGATGAATGCATTTTTGGTGAAAAATTAATAATATTGATAATAATAATATTAATGCTATTCTTTGGATTTTTTTGTAAAAATGGTTGAAATAGATATTATATAACTAGATTCTTGCACAGATGTGCAAAAAAGAGAGTAACATTTCTATTTGATTATTTATAATCAAGTCATAATTTATTTTTAATTTTGATAATATAATTTTTGACAAACAAAATGCTTTATTAAATTAGATGAATGCATTTTGAAAATTAATAATATTATTCAGCAAGTTTAAATTATTATTTTTATGATTATTATTATTGTGTTTGTTGTTGTTGTTGTTGTTGTTATTATTACAAATATTTAACTTTTTATATTTCTAACAGTGCTATTCTTTGGATTTTTTTTGTAAAAATGGTTGAAATAGATATTATATAACTAGATTCTTGCACAGATGTGCAAAAAAGAGAGTAACATTTCTATTTAATTATTTTGTTATCAAGTCATATTTTATTTTTAATCCCGATAATATTATTTTGAATAAAAATGCTTTATTAAATTAGATGAATGCATTTTTGGTAATTAATATTATTCAGCAAGTATACATTATTATTATTATCATTATTATTATTATTATTATTATTTTTTTCATTCATTCATTTTCCTTCAGCTTAGTCCATTTATTCATCGGAGGTTGTCATCACTAACCAGTGCGAACCACTGAGCCACTGTGTCACCTCTATTATTATTTTCAAAAGTAATATTTAACTTTTTAGATTTCTAACAATTGATTTTTTAGTTAAATAAAAAAGGTTTAAGTAGTTAACATTTAACTAGATTCTTGCACAAAATGTGCATACATTTTAAATTCCGATGATAGCATTTTTTATAACAAAAACAATGTTTTATTAAATTAGATTCATCCCTTTTGGTGTGGAAATAAATTATACTATTCAGCAAGTTTAGATTATTGTTATTAATATTATTATTATTATTATTATTATATATATATATTTTTTTTTTCAAAAGTAATATTTTACTTTTTAGGATGCCGTTCTTTGGATTTTTTGGGTAAAGAATGCTTACAATTGTATACAGTTTTAAGACTAATAAAATAAAAGTTGTCTCTGATAATGTTGGGTGGCACGGTGGTGCAGTGCTGTCACCTCACAGCAAAAAGGTTGCTGGTTTAAGTCCTGTGTTGGCATGGGTTTCCTCCAGTGCATTGGTTTCCCCCACAGTCCAAATACTGTAGGTGAATTAGTAAAACTATATTGTTTGTAGTGTATATGTCCTGGTCTAACAGGTTGGGGGTTGAGCGTTGGGATATTTTACAAAACATTAACATGGTGCGATTAATATATCAACTTCGGTATAAACGGCCCTGGGCGTCATTATAATTTATATAAGTAATCTGATAATGGTAATATGAGTTAACAATGAGTCTTTATTGCCATTAATAATAATAATAATAAAAAAACATAACTAAATTAAGATCAATAAATGATGTAACTCATGTATTGTTATGTAATATGTAAAATCTTTATATTCAAATATCACCATTAGTAAATGTAGATTATTAAAGTGCTACCAAATGTTCATTCATTCACATTCATTTTTTTTCTTCAGTTTTGTCCCTTTATTAATCAGGGGTCCCCACAGCGGAATGAACCGCCAACTTATCTAGCACTTGTTTTACACCGCGGATGCCGTTCCAGCCGCAACCCAACACTGGCAAGCAAACACTCACATACACCACGGCCAACTTAGCTTATTCAATTCACCTATAGCGCATGTCTTCGGACTATCAGGGAAACCGGAGCACCCAGAGGAAACCGACACAGGAGAGCTTGCAAACTCCACACAGAAATGCCAACTGACCCAAATGCCATTTGTATTGAACATAAACCGAGACTGATCCCGTGACAAAACATAAATGTATTTGATCTACATATTGGCAGAAAAGTGGCTCATTCATACACGATTTAATTCATAAGAAAACAAACCTTTTTTAAGAGGAGGCATGCCCCCAAATCCCACCCTAAACCCAAACAGCACTGGGGGATGAGCAAATCAAACAAAAAAGTGCACAAATGAGAAAGAACAAATTCATGTGAGTGTGTCACTAAATCATAAAGTCACAAATTGAGATTGTGTTGGTAGACCTCAATGATTGAGCCACATGCTGATTTGGGAATCTGTTCTTCATATATAAATAAATAACATAAATATAAGATAAATATATGTGAGATAAATATAAACAAACATAAGATGTACGGTATACTTAAAGAAACCTTAAAGAAATGCTCTTAATGAAAAGCTTCCTCTGGTTTCGCCGCAGGTGCTGCTAACAAAAGAAAAAGTGCTGAGTGGCAGCTATAGTTACAGCGCCTGTCAAAACACACGCAGCAGCAAACAGTTACTGAGATGAAAACAAATGGGCCCATATAAAAGTTGTTGACTGAGGAACTATTGGCAATATGAAAAGCTTTTTACAGGATGTCAATAACGGCTGTGCAACACAGCGAGATGAAAAAAGGCTTTACACGACATGTGTCATGCTGACGGAAATCAAAAACACCACGGTGCAAAATGCCATTGTGCATTGTGTGATCTTGAACAAGTCGGCCTCAATTGACAGAAATGACCAAATTGTGGAGGCCGTAAATGCTTCTGTCAGTGTTCAAGACAGGGTTTACAGTAATACATTATTCCTGTATGTCGCTTGAGCAGCAGGTTTGGAAGATCTACTTATATTCAGAGTTGGGTACGTTCCTTTAAAGAAGTAATAGTTATAGTTACTAGTTAATTATCACAAACAGCAACTGAGTTATGTAAATACAAATTGAATTAATTACCAGGAAAAGTAACTATTGAGTTACTTTAAAAAAATCGAATGTCAAATGACTATGAAGCAGTTTGACTGATAAATATGGATTTGACTAAATAGTTTGCGGTGCAACACAGCATTACCCATTGTTTACATCGTTGCTACAGCATACCGTTATTGCTAGACACTGTACATGTCATGATCAAGTTTTACAAATAAAACACTTACAGGTTGTAGCTCACAGCTTCTGCTTTGAGGAGATTTTAACCGAATCCAGCACTGGGAGAGATTCTGGAAGCTGTTTTGTTAAATCATGCTTGCTATGTATTTTATAATTCTCTGGAACATAATTAATATTGAACTGTAAGCACTTCTGTCTTTGTGTTGTGTCACTGTGGAAACAGCAGCGTTTGGACGCATTTCAGCTCTATCTCTGCTATAACATTACAGCGCCTCTGGCCACGGCCCTTAAACAAACCTTTGTGATGTCACAGGGGCCGGAAGTATGTTTTGTAGTCCCCAAATTTCGTTCATTGTAGGCTTTGCTAAGCTAACTTTGTAAAAATCAAGGTCTCCCTTTGCATTGAACTTTGAGCTTTTTACATTCAGAGATGCTGTTTATGTTCACACAGCTACATTACACATCAACTAAAGTTTAAAATATGATATCGTAGTGGACCACCCCTTTAATTCTGTGTTTCCGGCGGGGGAAAATTACGTTTTATTTGCTTTAATGTTGTGGCTTTGTCTTCTCCTTGAGCTCACATTATCACATGTGTAAGTATGGCTATAAGTCTACATAATACTAAACCCTGAGAACTGATATGGAACTCCACACGAGACAAGACCACGAGAATGGTCGGGCACTAAAACAAAACACTCTCTAATCTGGAAAGAAGATCCGCTAGGAAACCAGTTGTTCAGGTTGCCTCGATCATGCATCCTGAGCCCCCCTCTTTGGCCTGGACTAAACCTTCTTTACCAGAGCAGCTCCACAAAGAATGTATAAGTTTTAATATTTTGTATTATGTGGCTCTTTATTCATATTTGGTGAATAAAGAGCTTAGCTTCAGTAAATAACTGGTCCTGGGCTGCAGGGTGATATGGCTGTGGTAATATTTGCAGATTGTTGCTATGTTTTAAGCATGTGAATGTAAAAATCTTATTTATTAAAAGTATGCATTGAAGATTTACATTCTGTCAACATACATACAGTTCAAGATGAAATGATTTGCCGTCCTGTGATTTTTTCTTTTTCAAATATTTCCTAAATTATGTTTAACAGAGCAAGGATTTTTTTTCTGTTGTATTTCCTGTAATGTTTTTTCTTACTGAAGAAACTCCTATATACTTTCTCCAGAAAAAGTATCTAAAAAATCCTAAAGAGAAAAGTCCTAAAGAGAAATATATATATATATATATATATATATATATATATATATATATATATATATATATATATATATATATATATATATATATATAGTCTACAGAGAAAAAAAAACATGGTTATACAATGACTTGCCTATTTATTCTAACTTGCCTAATTACCCTAGCTAAGCCTTTAAATATCCAGTCAAATATTATTTACTGTCATCATGGCAAAAATAAAAGAAATTAGTTATTAGAAATGAGTTATTAAAACTATTATGTTTCAAAATGTGTTAAAAAAACATGTAACTAATTCAAACAGTACAAAAAGAAAACTTGAGAATGATATTAGTGCTTTTTTAAGCTATTTAAAGTGAGCAGAAACAGTGAAATCTACATCTGCTATTGTGAGCCGGTAATGTGCGGTTGAAAGATTATGCCTTTCCATTGTTACTGCGACACCACAAAATTAATCTGACGCTGTAACATTAACATTAATTCTTCCTGCAATAGAAAGGAAAATATATATTTTTTCTCTCCCTGAACATTAAACTAGGATTTATGGCCAGTCAGGAGAGCAGCAGGCCAAATGTATGTGAAATAATGAGCCAGTTAGTAATTTACCAAAATGAGACCTTTGGAGTTGGCTTCTCGAAAAAATATTACTGCAGAAACACAAGTCCAGGGAGAAAGTTTGCAAATTCACCATGATAATTTCACACTTTTAAACCAAAACAAAGCACTGTTGAACTCTTCTTGTGAAAATGACTTCAGATGCATAGGTGTTATTTCCAACCCAGACTCATTCGGAAAACGTAGTTGCATTGACGATTTTTGAAGACCGCGAAATACGTCCCGGGAGGTATGTATTTGTGCAGTTTTTGTTTTTGCAAATCCATGAGAGGCTGTTGTGTGCATTTTTTCATATCTCAAATTTCTCTGGCGAGTGCCGTTTGCCCGTGCTGTTCTCGTGTGTACCCACCAGAGGTCGCTGTCGGGCTGACTGAAAGGCCGAATGGCTGACCGGCCAATCGACCGAGTCACCCTTCTCCTCCCTAAACCTAACCAATTTTATCGATTGACCCGCTCACCCACTTACTTCCCTAAACCCAACCTACAGATTACAAAAGCCGTCCAGAAAAAGAAAAGCCCTCGCATGATTTTTACCACATTTTTCGATTTTAACACATTTTCACCGTTATTCTATTGTTGGATTCTGTTTTTGTGTTACCAGATTCCTCGAACCAATCCTACCCGGACTCTTACCCGGTCTTCGTCATCGTGGTCAACTCCTCTCTGCGGCTCAAGTTAGCCGAAGTACACGACGAGCTAACTGGTCAAATTGGTTGAGGCAGGAAAGCCCTCACACGGAGGTAGGCGGTCCGCTGGTAAGCGCTAAAAAAGAATGGTGTCATACCCCCAAGTAACGTTCGCTTATTAAAAAAAATGTATGCAGCCATACTTATCTATGGCTTCATAATTTGCGATCTTCAGAAACATCCGTGGGACTACGTTTTCAAAATGAGCCTGTGTTAGTTATTTAGTTTGAGACTTTACCCAATAAAGCTCAGCCACTGACAACTCAGCCAAAGACAAAGGCACAGTCGTGGGGATCATGCCTTCAACATATACATCACTCTGGCTCAGGCTGTGCTCAGGAGGGCAATAGGTTTCAATGTTTCTTTCACCTTGGTGTCTTTCCTAGATTTGAATAAAACATAATAATTAAAAACCAAATATAACTTTTCAGTCATATAAATATCAAGGTTAAAAATGAAACTAGATGATACCAATTTATATCTTCACAGTTCCATCACCGAAATCATTGAAACACATTTTTAAATAGGCACTATCGTGATAAATAAACTGCATATATGAAATCTAAGCAACAACATTCTTGTCTAAAAAAAGTGCATCATGTGGACCATGATAGTTTGTCAAACTATAGTGAGGTTAGTACTCTGTTTGGCACTCGCTACGGGCAGAGTGATACATACTGTATGAGTGAAAAAGCTGGAACAATGCTGATACTAGCAGAATATTACACCTTTATCAGTCAGTCAGATTTAAAAACCGGAAAGAACTGTTGTTTTACATATACTGTTCATTCATTCATTCATTCATTCATTCAACTTTCTTTCGGCTAAGTCTATTATCAAGGTCGATTGGTGTTTTACCACAGCGGAATGAACCACCAACTATTCCAGCATATGTTATACAGAGCAGATCCCCTTTTAGCTGAAACCCAGTGCTGGGAAACACTCATACACATATGCATTCACTCATACACTATGGCCAATTTAGTTCATCCAATTCACATATACCCCATGTCTTTGAACTGTTGGGGAAACTGAAGCACCTGGGGGAAACCCACACGAATACAAAGAGAACATGCAAACTTCACACTGAAATGCCAACTGGTCCATCCGGGACTCAAACCAGAGACGAGACCTTCTTGCGGTGAGGCAACAGCTAACCCCTGAGCCACAGTGCCACCTATCTATGTATATGTATATGTATATGTGTGTGTGTGTGTGTGTGTGTGTGTGTGTGTGTGTATGTATGTATGTGTATATATATATATATATATATATATATATATATATATATATATATATATATATATATATATATATATATATATATACATATATATGTATGTCTCCAACACACCCCAAAGAATATCAATAAGGTTAAGATCTGGACACTGGGGTGGCCAATCCATGTGTCAAAAAATAAAATGCTCCATGAACCACTGTGAAAATATACTGATTTCACTATGCTAGTTTGCTGTTGCTAAACTTATTCAAACAAGATTGGTTTGTGAGCAGTTTCTTTACTGGATCATGAATAACTCAAGCCAATTAATTTCACAAACAATCACAGGATAATATGTATTTGCAGCTGTCTAGTAAAGCTGTTTACACTCATAGTGCTAAGTCTAAAAGCTTGAACAGTATGTTCATTCATTATGCTAATTTTCTGCTTTATACCCAAACAGAGTGTTTTTTAAATCATCCACACAACGCTGGTTTGTGACAAGGTTGCATTAAAGCTAAATGCTTCATATAATCATAGGTTTCTCTCACAAACACCCATTATGATTTTTCTGCTGTTTACTTCAGTACAGGTAGTGCTACCTCTCAAAGTTTTAACAGTATGCTTTATGCTAATTTTTATAACTTTAAACTCCCAACAATGTTTTTTTTTAATCCACAGAAAGCTGGATTGTGATAGAGATACTTTAAAGCAAACTGGTTAATATAATCATCGGTTTCATTTATTCATTTAGTGCATATAGTTAATTTATACAGGCTACTTTTTTACTCTGTTAGCTATTAGCTAATGCTGGTACAACTTTGAAAGTTTGTTTTGTAGGCTTTTTATTGTATGGGATCTTTCGGACTGGAGAAATTAAGCAAAAATCAATCTCAACAGAACCTAAGGGTTAAGCCTTCTTGTAAATGCAGACATGCAAATAAAATGATGCAGCTGATATATATTTGGTTAGGTCTCAAAACAATTCAAATGACATTCTTACTTTTGTTTTTTTTTTTCCCTTCAGAAGTCGCTACCCGGCTCAACCTCGGCTCTGTTTCTCAGTCTCTCATTTCCTTCTGACCACATGACAGTTGGCTTTAATCAGCATAATCTCAGTTTTAATTCCCTTCCCATTAACCTTCTGCTATCATTTGTTTTACCATTACAGACTCGCTTAATTGCTTTCAGGACTAAATTAGAGTTTATTTCCAAATCATAGGCAAGATAGCTTTTGTTAATTAGCGGTTCGGTATTTTCCTCACAGCTCACAGATTGGCCCAGAGGTTTTGAGTAAAGCCTGAAGTGGCTTATCTGAGAGATGGGATTTACGCGGCTAAACTTGGATGTTGACAATTTAACAAAGACAGAGCTGAGGCTTTTTGAGGCCCAGAAATGTACATTTTAACATTTACTACATTTACTCATCTGCATGTCATTACTTATAAAAGAAAAGTTGGCATACACTGCACTATACAAGTCAGTTTTTTTGTACCATCACATAATTTCTAACGGTTTCCAATACAAATCCCTCTAATAACACAACAAACCATCAATATGAAAATTTACAGCTACTGTAAAATCTAAATTACATTTATATTTAATCAGTTGCCAGATGCTTTTATATAAAAATAGAAATATATTCTATAGAAAAAAAAAATAAATAAATAAATTATATATATATATATATATATATATATATATATATATATATATATATATAAAAACATATAAAAAATATAAATATATTTATGCAACAATTATACAACAATATTTATAGAACAAAAGCAGGCACAGGATGTCAACATTATGTCAGATTGGCATTGCACCCCAATGTCGGGGAACATTCCACTTTGTTTGAAAATTAAAATCAAGTTGCCAGATGCTTTTATGTAAAAATATGAATATATTCTATAGAAAAATAGAAAAAAAAAAATATATATATATATAATATTTGAAAATTAAAATCAAGTTGCCGTCAAAACCCAACATTAGGCAGACATCAATGTCCAGCCTAAACTCAACCTAATACGTTGATAATGAGGCTACAGCTTGACATTATGGGGATATTACCACAACGACGTCTATTAGATGTTAAATTTTGGTTGCCGTACCTGACGAATAAATGTCAGTATTTGACGGCAATATCACGTTAGTTAAAGATGTTGATTTGATGTTGGATTTTGGTCACTTTCCAACACTACCTAAAATCAACCAAATATCAACATCATTATTGGGCATCTAAATAACTCTGTCCTTAGACGCTGGCTAAACATTACATTTTGGTCAGCTGACATCACAACCTAAATCTAACCCAAAATTCACATCTTATGACATTGTGTGCCTGCTGGGTTTGGTCTGGTTCTTGAATCTGATTGGCTGATAGCTGTGAGTAATATCAGCACTCGTACAGCCTCTTCACTCTTGAGTATTAGTCCGCCCACACGACTGGCAAGCAGAGAACTACAGTTTGTCAAATATTGCAGCTGTTGGACAACATAATGTACTTTTGAGGCTTTTGGGCAAGAAAATAGTTGTTTAGATTGCAACAATGCATTTTATTTATGAGGATAGTGCATATTTTAGATTCAGCGCGTTGGCGCCCATCAGCTTGTCATACTGAGCCATGCAAAGATGGTTGATGCTTTTCGCTTTTCCACAAGATGGCGACAGACAGTGCTGCATATTGTCGCTAGTGGGACACTGACGCCCAATTCACATAGGGCTTCAGGGTCAATGCTTGACAGAGGGCATGTCTGAAGTTGGGGCTGATGCGATCGTCATAGCAGCGTCAGCCAATGAAATTAGTCCACAATTGCCTACTGTCTGAGCTGGTGTATTTGCATACAGCGATCTGATTGGCTGATGCAATCTTTGTGGGTGGAGTAATGCGCAAAGGTGCAATTATATCAAAAGTCTGTTGCTCACTGGCTCTGAATAGACACAGAGACAAATAGTGATTCAGAGGATGGATGGAATAGTAAAAACTGGCTTGGGATGGGCGTCATCATGCAATTTGTGCAAAAGTCGCAATTGAGGTGAACTCGACGGATTTGCCGCAAACGTATGGAAATCGCCTTAGTTGCTTCTTTCACTTCAGCTGACTGGAAAATGCATTAACTAACATGCAGACATGGGAAGTAACGAAGTACAAATACTTACTGTATTTAAGTAGATTTTTTCTGGTATCAGTACTTTACTCCATTACTTATTTTTAACTTTTAACTTTTACTTCTTACATTTTTACACAAATATCTGTACTATTTTACTTCTTACATTTTTACACAAATATCTGTACTTTCTACTTCTTACATTTTTTAAACCACGCTCGTTACTTTCGTTTTCATGTGTTTGGTGGCTCAATCTATATTATTTCTTGTCATTGCGCAATATTATGAGCGGCTTTTTGATGCAGCCAGTCTTTTTTTCCTCATTGCGCGCAGGGAGTCTGTGAATTTAACATGACTGATGCTGCCCTCTTTCACGCTAATAAGACACCTTTTACTCGTTCGGATCACAGGTAAACAAAAGAGACACATTTAAGCTCAAAAACATGCCATATATGCCTAAGCCTTTTGTCCCCTTCCGATCATACTGCACGGCCTTTCACTGAAAAAAACACTGAAGTAACAGGTTATGTTTGAGAGCTACTTTTTAAAGAGAATAAAGCAGCTTTAGTCTAATGCAAAAAAGTAGTTTGCAATTAAATATGATAAGTAAATTTTACATAAAATTTGGAAATGTAAGTTAGTTTATAATGTATCAATAGGATGTGAAGTCTAGTTACCTACCTATATCACTCATTATCCTTAAACTTAGTTCGCGATTTATACAGGGTCGCCACAGCAGAATGAACCACCCATAATTCCAGCATAGGTTTTACACCGTGGATACCCTTCCAGCTGCAACCCAGTACAGCTAAACACCCATACACACATTCTCACACACACACACACACTTATACACTACTGCCAATTTAGTTACCAATTATTCATCTATACCGCATGTCTTTGGACTGTGGTTGAAACCGGTACTTTTTACTTTTTTACTTTGTACATTTTTGAGGCGGTACTTCTTTATTTTTACTTTAGTACAAACGTGTAGTCAGTACTTCTACTTTTACCAGAGTTGTTTTAAACATGAGTATCTGTACTACTACTTAAGTAAAGGATGTGTGTACTTTTGCCATCTCTGCTAACATAAGCTAATGAAAACTTATTTTAAAGTGTGACCTATATTTTTATAAGATAATTTCACTGTTAATAAGTAAAAAACCCATAGTTGTTTAAAGTGTCAACAGAACAGAATATATAAAATGTGTTGGTATTGACTATTTATATTTAAATTAATTAATTAAATGATGTTAAAAATAGTTTTCTATGTTTTTATTTTGTGAGATGTATGGATATGGTTATTATGTAAGAATATTGTTAAAGAAAAATCTATATCTTTCTATATAAAGAAGAATCTATATCTTCAGAATAAAGTCCTAGGAAAACTTAAACACTAAATGTTTTATAGTCTACATAGCTATAACATCTTACAGCACTGGAGAGACTTTGTTTAGAGGATCAAATGTGCAGGCGGCTAAGAAGAAAGACTTTAATCCCACAAAATAAACAGTCTAATCGATTATTTCCCCCCCTTGAACAGGCTGCCATGAAGCATACCTGCTGTTTAATCAATCAGCTTCACAATTTACAGTTTGCATTTCTCTGAGAGCACTGGGTTATGAATAGATTTAAATCTGCTATCCAAAAGACACTGGGTTGAGGTTAAGACACTCATTGATCTGATACTAACCCTATGTCACTTCTTTAGCTTTGCTTTAGAAACTAATCAAATGACTGTCTTTATTAGGTGATTCAGTGAATAATTCATGCAGTAGATTTGCTCAACAATGCTGATTCATTCAGAAACTAAAGTGTCGGTTTTGCTGGGTGAATCAGGGAAACACTGAATCATTTATTAATCTAGATTACATACATACGTATATTGTTGTTTCTGCAACTGTGCTAATTAAGTTGCAGTCATTATGAGTGAGGTATTTTAATATTCATTAGAAAGTAACATCATCATTAATTCATTTGAGCTTAGATACAGAAAATAACTGCTGACCGTTTGCATAAAAAGTTTGTTCAGGAATACTGATTCATTCAGAAATTACTCAAATGACTGTCCTTATGAATGCCATGGAATAACGCTATCACTGAGTATTCAAGATTTATTCACAAACAAACTGACCACCGTTACAGAATGTGTGATACAGTGAATCATTCGCACAATAGATTTGTTAAACAATACTGTCTGACTTAGGTACTAACCAACAACAGTTTTTGTCATCAGTTATTGGCAGTTAGGTAGTCTGAGTTAAATAAGCCCAGTTAGAAATCTGTGTGACAGTCTGATGCAGAGTTATGAGGTCACAAAGTTTGGTCCAATGTTAAGTCAATGGGATTTTTCCGACGGTGTTTCAGAAAACCGAAAGTCAGATCAGTCGGAAAAGATATAGCTACCTCGAGTCAGACCAGTTTAGAGGTCTGGTGTGAGTTTGGTGGTCATAGCTCGAAAGCTCTAGGAGGAGATGCGTTTTGTTTTTAGTCTCATAAGAAAATAGGATAACATTAGTCTGGCTTGCTACACAAGCCAGCCTAATTACCCATATATAAAAATAAGAAAAATGAAACTCATGAGTACACACACTATCTACAACTGGACATTGTTAATAGAGAAACGAAGGTGTTAAAAGTATGCTCTAAAAGAGTATAATTTATAAAAGCCCGTGGGGCTAAAAGTGCGCACACAGTTGAAGAAACACCCATTAGCAGAAAAATGGAGCTTAAAAAACAAACAAATTGAGAGCTAGACAGACTGAATGAGAGGGACAGAGAGAAAGAGGGACAGAACAAAAATATCATTATTAACAGCAGCATTTAGAGGTTTGCAGGGTCAGTTAGCAGAGCAACAAAAATCCTGTTCACCACCGCCTCCACGCTCCAAATTACAAGCGCTGCTACTTTTTCTAAAACAATAAATTTCTGCAATTTACTCAGACTGGGTAAAACCTGCAATTTGTCTCCCTCGTTTTGGTAAAGCACTGTCATTATTGCTTTTAATTTTTTAGATAAAATCAATAATGGGCTTAAACAGAGGAACTTAAGTAGGACACATTAAATGTCCAATTGCTAAAGAAATAAAATATGACACAATAAATAAATTATTTAGTATAGAATAAGTTCAGTTACATAAATAAATAAATAAATAAATAAATAAATAAATAAATAAATAAAAACATAAATAAATAAATAAATAAAAAATAAATAAATAAATAAATAAATAAATAAATAAATAAATAAATAAATAAATAAATAAATAATAAATAAATAAATAAATAAAAAAAATAAAGATATGCTTTGATTTTGATGTATAAAATAATTAATTTATATACAGTTGAGGTCAGAAATATTAGACCCCTGAATTATTAGCCCCCTTGTTAATTTTTCCCCCTTAATTTATGTTTAACGGAGAGATGTTTTTTTCCAACACATTTCTAAACATAATATTTGTAATAACTCATTTCTAATAGCTAATTTCTTTTATCTTTGTCATGATGACAGTAAATATTATTTTACTAGATATTTTTAAAGACACTTCTAAACAGCTTAAAAAGACATTGTGGCTGATAATTTTGACCTTAAAAAGGTTTTTTAAAAAATTAAAAAGTGATTTTATTCTAGCCGAAATAAAACAAATAAGACTTTCTCCAGAAGAAAAAAAATATTACCAAACATACTGTGAAAATGTTCTTGCTCTGTTAAACATCATTTGGGAAATATTTAAAAAAAGGAAAACATTTTCAGAGAGGGGGCTAATAATTCTGATATATAAACTAGTGCTTTCAAAATTAATACGTTAACGCATGCGATTAATTTGAAATATTTAAAACGTAAAAAAAAAAATTTAACACAATTAAGGTTTTTTGGTCACTTTTTTTTTTTTACTTCCTTTAAGGGGCCCATGACACTTATTAAAGGGTGAAAATACTTTTCACTGTTGCACTTTTATCCATTTTATCCTTACATGCACATCCTAAGGTTCACATGATCTTGGATCTGGCCCATATGAGTCAAGAGAACTCATTCCCTTTGGTTGGTCTGAACACTGACCACCTTTATGAGCATCAATGAATCATTCACACAACATATTTGTTAATCAAACCTGACTGTTTATATATATATATATATATATATATATATATATATATATATATATATATATATATATATATATATATATATATATATATATATATATATAGACACACACACACACACACACACACACACACACACACACACACACACACACACACACACACACACACACACACACACACATATCAGTGAATCATTAATCAGGCAAGATTTAATTTAGAAACACATCGTGTCAGTGAGTCTGTGATTCATTCTGAATTCCCTTCGGCTAGTCTGAACACCCACCCAGTGACCATTTTCAGGGCATTAACAGACATGCATTTCCTCCATGCATATAAATGTGATTCATAATACTATATGCTTGATCATTTGATAGCATGAGAATTACCCTTGTGTGTTTGCATCATTTAAACACCTGACCGTGAAAGTGTTATTTTAATGGCATGTGAATGTATGTGTGTGGATGCAGCACAGAGGCTGATAAAAGGATGTATAGAGGACAGACTGAGTGTGATTGAATGACAGTTTATGCTGCTATGATAAGCCTCATTTATAATGGCTGCCCAAATGGGGCCCCTGGGCCTCCCGCCTTCAAAAGAGAGCCCATCATTACAGACTGACTGATGACGGGACATCATCCTCTTCATTTCAGATTTATGATAGGGCAGAGTCACTCATTCTTCTGTCTCCTCTGATGAAGGAAAAGCACAGAGATGATATTCATGGAGGAGCTCAGATCTTCAATTTGCAGAACAAAAGTATCAGGTTCTGCAGCCCGAAACCATCAGTCTTATTTTGGGTGTGTACTTCTTTATAATAATAATAATAAATACAGACTGTGTGTGTGTTTGTGTGCATACATATTAGTAACAAATAAATATACTAAAAACACTAATAGTAATGTGCATAATGGATTTTATATCAACTCCTTTATATTTTTTTACAGTTCCTCTAAAATTATTTGTAACATAAATGTTATAATTTAGTATAAAGGCCCTATCTTACACTCGGTGCAATGCGGCGCAAGGCGCGACACAATTGTTGTTTGCTAGTTTCAGCTTGCCGCAAGAGTTTGACGTTTTGCGACACGCTGTTTAAATAGCAAATGCATTTGCGCTCATATGTGCGCCCATAGGCGTTCTGATCCAAAAAAGGAGACGTGTTGAGGCGCATTGCTGGCGCGTTGCTATTTTGAGACACCATAATAGACTGTTCTATGGACCAGAACAAAGCTGGTCTATTGTCCAGTGCAGAGTGCGTTAGTTATGCGCCTCGCTTAAACATTGCTTAACACAGACGTAATGTACAGCAATACGCAAATATCTTTACATATGAAAAAGAATTCAAATATTAACCCAATTCACCTAAAGCGCATGTCTTTGGACTGTGGGGGAAACCGGAACACCCGGAGGAAACCCACGTGAACACGAGGAGAACATACAAACTCCACACAGAAATGCCAACTGACCCAGCCGAGGCTTGAACCAGCAACCTTC
This sequence comes from Danio rerio, assembly GCF_052040795.2. Classification (NCBI taxonomy): domain Eukaryota; kingdom Metazoa; phylum Chordata; class Actinopteri; order Cypriniformes; family Danionidae; genus Danio; species Danio rerio. The sequence goes on along the minus strand of NC_141033.1, from coordinate 46,834,267 downwards.
TTGCTGTGAGGTGACAGCGCTACCCACTGAGCCACCGCACTGCCGTTATTAATATTGCTGTTGTTGTTATTATTATTTTACAAATGCTTGTTTGATTTATTTATTATATTTATATATTTTTATTTTATTATTTTTTTTCGATTTTTTAAGACTTAGTTGTTTAGTTGCTTAAGTTTGGTAAACAGAATAACAAGTGAGCCAATCAAACAACGCAATCATGCATTAATGCAAGAGTAAACTTGGAAAATATTATTTTATATATATATATATATATATATATATATATATATATATATATATATATATATATATATATATATATATATATATATATATATATAAATATATTTATTTATATATATATATATATATATATATATATATAAATATATATATATATATATATATATATATATATATATATATATATATATATATATAAAATATAATATATATATATATATATATATATATATATATATATATATATATATATATATATATATATATATATATTTATTTATTTATTTATTTATTTATTTTTTCCGGATGGGTCAGATTTACTCCTGCTACAACTGCTTTCAGTGAATCTATAGATCTTTAAAAAACTTTTGTTGCCAAGACTCATGAATTTATTTTCCTTCAGCTTAGTCTTTATTTCAGAGGTTGCCATGGCGGAATGAACCACCAACTATTCCAGCATATGTTTTACGCAGCAGATGCCCTTCCAGCAACAACCAAGTACTGGGAAACACTCACACACACACACACACACACACACTCATACACAACAGCTAATTTAGTTTATTCAATTCAACTGTAGCACATGCCTTTGGACTGTGAGGGAAACCGGAGCCCCTGGAGAAAACCCACGCCAACACCGGGAAAACATGCAAACACCAAATAGAAATGCCAACTGGTCCAGCTGTGACTCGAACCAGTGACCTTCTTTCTGTGAGGTGACAGTGCTAACCACTGAGCCACCATGCCCCCCTAGATTTAAAATGCCAGTTTTACGAACACTCCTTTTAAGTGCAACCATACACTCATAGGAGTGAAAATAGTGTCAATTTTCCTGTCTCCCTATAGACTACTGTATACACTAACCGGCCACTTTATTAGGTACACCTTACTAGTACCAAACTGAACCCCGTTTAGTGTTCAAAACTGCCTTAATCCTATGTGGCATAGCATCACACAGTTGCTGCAGATTTGTCGGCTGCACATCCATGATGTGAATTCATACCAAAGTTGCTCTATTGGATCAGGATCTGGCGACTGTGGAGGCCATTTGAGTGCAGTAAACTCATTGTCATGTTCAAGAAACCAGTCTGAGATTATTCATGCTTAATGACATTTGCGCCCACAGAACCGCCGCTCACTGAATATTTTCTCTTTTTCTAACCATTCTCTATAAACCCCAGAGATGATTGTGCAAGAAAATCCCAGTAGATCAGCAGTTTCTGAAATACTCAGACCAGCTCGTCTGGCACCAACAATTATGCCACTTTCAAAGTCGCTTAAATCACCTTTCTTCCCTATTCTGATGCTCGTTTTGAACTGCAAACCATGTCTACATGCCTAAATGCATTGGGTTGCTGCCATGTGATTGGCTGATTAGAAAATTGCATTAACGAGCAGTTGAATAGGTGTACCTAATAAAGTGGCCTGTGAGTGTATATGCACATGCAAGCTGGCTTTATAGGATTTACCTCAATAGGCATATGTATAAATGAAGCATGTTTTTTTTCCATCTACTGTAGTTACTTTACAATTTCACACCCAGTGTTTGTAAGCTCTCTTCATCACACAGAACATTAATGATTCTCCGAACAACCTGTTTTAATTCACTCGCATTGCAAATAACATATGTAATCATGCAGAGAAATGTGTTAATTGCACCGGACAAGTGTTATTGACCTTTTCTGCTATAATCTCACTGTGAGGCTTTGTTCTCTTTTAGCCCTGTTCTGAGATCAGAGGTTTAGGATGTGGTGTTTGAAAGCACTAATTAACTGCTTCTTTTGTTTTGAAAATGTGAACAAATAAGATTCCTGTTCCTACAACTTCACTCATGCACTTAAGCTTTATGCAAATGTGTGTTATTGTCTTGAAATGTTCAAATGCTTGTGTAACGGTTAGTACTCAATTTCCTCTGTGTTGTGTGTAGTAGAGATGAGATTTGACACCCAATCACGCCTCAAACAGATCACTTTATTCTGGCAAACACACTGAAAGCACAGTGATCAGTCCTAGACAGTCCAACATGTCGTCCTGCAATGACAGGTTCATACCAGTAATCATAAAATCACAAAGAAAAGAAACATTGTGAATAATTAAAACAAAAAGATCAACAAAAATATACACTTTACAGGAGCACTCACTCACCACAACCACTCCCTTAGCTGGCACGAATAATAATGACCCATCCGGAACCAGTTAACAACATGCCACCAGCCAATGAACAGAGAGGAGGGTCATTTAGAATTAAAGGGCCGTGTACATAAAAGAAAATCAAGTGGAATCACTTTTATAACCTGTTACACTTGCAGCAGGATGGGCGATCACAAAATGCACAGGACACGAATCACACATTCAGCAAAGTGTTTTCAATATGTTTGTCTAATTTTAAGATTTAGTGGATTTCGTTCAGTTTATTGTGTCAATGTGTTTTTGTCAATCACTTTACACTTATTTGTAAATAGTATTATATACACTCACCGGCCACTTTATTAGGTACACCTTACTAGTACCAGATTGGAGCCCCTTTTGCCTTCAAAATCAGCTTTAATCCGTTTAATACTTATAGATTTAACAAGGTGCTGGAAATATTTCTCAAAGTTTTTGGTCCATATTGACTTAATAGCATCATGCAGTTGCTGCAGATTTGTCCATGATGTGAATCTCCTGTTTCACCAAATCCCAAAGGTGCTCTATTTTGTATTAGGATCTGGTGACTGTGGAGGCCTTTTAAACACAGTGAACTCATTGTCATGTTCAGGAAACAAGTCTGAGATGATTCACGCTTCATAACATGGTGCGTTATCCTGCTGAAAGTAGCTATCAGAAGATGGGCACACTGTGGTCATAAAGGGATGGACATGGTCAGCAACAATACTCAAGTAAGCTATGTCGTTGAAACAATCTTCAACTGGTACTAATGGGCCAAAGGTTTGCCAAGAAAATACCCACCACATCATTATACCACCACCACCAGCCTGAATCGTTGATACAAGGCAGGATGGATCCATGCTCTCATGTTGTTGAATCCAAATTCTGACCATACCATCCGAATGTTGCAGCAGAAATCGAGACTCATCAGACCAGGCAACGTTTTTCTAACCTTCCATTGTCGAATTTTGGTGAGCCTGTGTAAACTGTAGCCTCAGTTTCCTGTTTGGAGCTAAGAGGAGTGACACCCGGTGTGGTCTTCTGCTGATGTAGCCCATCTGCCTCAAGGTTGGAGGTGTTGATGCTCTTCTACATACTTTGATTGTAAGGAGTGGTTATTTGAGTTACTGTTGCCTTCCTTTCAGCTGGAACCAACATCAACAAGACACAGAATTAACTGGATATTTTACACTCTACAGTTTAACAAAGATTTAAGAATTTTAAAGAATTTCAAAGCACAACCTTGGGCTGGAGGGGGTCCGGTTCGGGGACCACAGGATCTCATCTTTGTTCATCGCAGACAATGTTCTGTTGGCTTCATTGAACATGCACCTGTAGCATGCTCTGTGGCGGTTTGCTACCGAGTGTGACATGGCTGGGATAAGAATCAGCACCTCCTAGTTCGATGCCATGGTACTCCACTGGAAAAAGGCAGTTTGCCACCTCCAGGTTGGAGGAAAGTTCTTACCCCAGGTGGAGAAGTTCAAGTATCCTGGGGTTTGGTTCACAAGTGAGCGAAGGATGGAACGTGGGATTGACAGGCGGATTGGTGCAGCGGCAGCAGTAATGCAGTCAATGTACCGGTTCGTTGTGGTAAAGGAGCTGAACCAAAAGGCAAAGCTCTCGATTTACTGCTCAATCTTTGTTCCTACTCTCACCTATGGTCATGAGCTTCGGGTCATGACCTAGAGGACAAGATTTCGGATACAAACGGCCAAAATTCCTTCGCAGGGTAGCAGGGCGCACCCTTATAGATAGGGTGAGGAACTCTGTCACGCAGGAGGAGCTCAGAGGAGAGCCGCTGCTCCTCCGCATCGAGAGAAGTCAGCTGAAGTGGCTCGAACATTCGGTTGCCTCCTGGACACCTACCTAGGGAGGTGTGCCAGGCATATCCCACCGGGTGAAGACCTCTGGGAAGACCAAGGATATGCTGGAGAGACTATGGGCCCTATCATACACCCGGCGCAATGTGGTGCAAGGCACGGCGCAATACTTGTTTGCTAGTTTCAGCTTGGCGCAAGAGTGGTTTTAAGGCGTTGCGCTACGCTCTTAAAATAGCTCATGCATTTGCGCTCATTTGTGCGCCCATAGGCGTTCTGGTCTAAAAAGGAAGGCGTTCTGAGGCGCACTGTTGGCGCGTTGCTATTTTGAGAAACTTTAATAGATTTTTCATTTGACCAAAACAAACCCAGTCTAAATTCCAGCGCAGAGTTGCGCCTCGCTTACACACTGCTTAATACACACAATATGTAGAGCAATACGCAAATAACTTTACATATAAAAAAATATAAATATTAAGGATAGGCCTATATATAGGACATAATAAGAATATATATAGGATATAAATGTAAAGGATTAGAATATTACAAAACATATTATTTTCTAGCCTACATAAATATGAAAAATCTTTTTTTTTTGCTTTCTTCATCTTGGGAGGCTTTTTCAGTTCATTCATAACAATTTGCTTTTGTATAATGTTATCATTATTAGCAGTACTATTTATTACATCCATATTTATATTTGTTTTATTAAAAACAAGCTTAGATTTGTCCACCTGCAGGTTTTAGACCATATAGGACACAGCATGTGTTTTAGGATATAACTCAGGTTTTTGAGCACACTTCGTTATTATTGTTCATTTATTAGTTTGCTGGAAATTAGAACTGAATTTAGAAAAAGTTTTTAAACAAATCTTTGAGCTTAACAAACAAAATTTATTATTTATAGGCTAATTGATGTCTGTGCGTAAAGGTTTTCCTATCCAAGAGCGAAAGTGAAAGTAGATAGATTATCTCTCATTCTCAGGTGGTAGAATCTCTGTTTAACTGTTTTCTGTTTAAAAAAAAAAAAAAAAAAAAAAAAAAACTGCTTGTGAAATGCTTAGTTTCTCTACTTTTATTTACTTTACGTCCTGTAAATACCAAATGCGCTTCTGGCGTGATGCATCTGGTTCTTAAAGGGAATGGGAGATGATTCTCTGATTGGTTTATTCTCAAAACACACCTAAAACTCAACCCTTTTAGACCATACACCACGGCGCAAAGCGAATTTTCTCATCCTTAAATTAGCAAATATTGATTCTGACACGCCCTGAAAGCGTTTGCGCCCTGCGCTTTCCGTTTTGCACATGGTCCGTCAAAATAGAGCCCAATGTCTCTCAGCTAGCTTGGGAATACCTTGGGATCCCCCCGGAGGAGCTGGAGGAAGTGTCTGGGGAGAGGGAAGTCTGGGGTTCTCTCTTAGACTACTGCCTCTGCAACCTGACCCCAGAAAAGCGGTTGAAAATGAATGAATGAATAAGTTTAACAAAGTGACTTTTATGGACAGTTTACTAAAACAATATACAGAGAAATAAATCTGTAAAATAACAGAAAATGTACTGGCAGCTAATTAAAAGTTTTTTGTACACCAACCCAGACAATATATCCCTTTAAACTACAAAAAAAATGTCAATAAAAATCACCTTTTTCAACTTTTTAAAGTTACAGGTTGTTAAACGAAAGATCAAGGTCAAATAAAACTAAATCAAAACATAAAGCACATATATTTAATCACATACAGTTGAAGTCAGAATTATTAGCCCCCCTAAATTATTAGCGCCCCTGTTTATTTTTTTCCCAATTTCTGTTTAATGGAGGGAAGATTGTTTCAGCACATTTCTAAGCATAATAGTTTTAAAAATCTATTTATTTTATCTTTGCCATGATGACAGTAAATAATATTTTACTTGATATTTTTAAGACGCTTCTATACAGCTTAAAGTGACATTTAAAGGCTTAACTAGGTTAATTAGGTTAGGCACGTTAGGATAATTAGGCAAACTATTCTATAAAAATGGTTTGTTCTGTACACTATCGGAAAAAAAAAATTTGCTTAAAGGGGCTAATATAAAATTAAAAACTGCTTTTATTCTAGCCGAAATAAAACAAATAAGTCTTTTTCTAGAAGAAAAAATGTTATCAGACATACTGTGAAAATTTCCTTGCTCTGTCAAACATCATTTGGGAAATATTTTAAAAAGAAAAAAAATCAAAAGCGGGCTAATAGTTCTGACTTCAACTGTATATATTTTTTTACAGTGTATATCATGACTATAACTGTTCCAAGAATACTCCAAACATGCAGCAATCAGCTTTTTTCTCTCCTACAGCAGAGTCTGACAGTAATTTCACAGCTCTGCCTCTGTACTGATCAAAAGAGCCGAGAGCTGTTTGCGAGCATTTAAAGAGACGCCTCTAACTTTGTTTCTCGCTTTTCTCATTTACGCAAGCCTCACAAAGGTTGTTCATTAGAAGGCGAATGTTCGTCTCTGGTGTGTGTGATAATCCGTTTGTGTCCGGATTTCATGCTTGCTATCTGTATCTGCCACGAGTCCGCCCGCGCTGATTGAGTCGGTGTGGTTAATCAGATCGGAGCCGCTTGTTTACAATGTGTGTTTAATTGAGATAAATGTGATGGATGTCCTTTCTGTGTGAGTGAGATCTGTAAGGCACAACCGCCGTGAAGTGACTCTTGTTTCTCTGTTGTGTTTAGGACTCTAATCTACATAGACGACTCGGTAAGTGACACGTTTTAACATCTATGAACACTGGCGTTCACCTCTCTGCCACCCTTTATCACTGGAATTAGAGGAATAATGAGCAGGGCTGGAGCAAAACAACTATGTGGCAAGTCAACTTGCTTGGGAGTTCTCTTGGTACAGTATATAAACTAGAGTTGAACTGCTATTTGTCAATATTATTTCAAATCAGCAATGAAAAATGAGTACAATTCTTTATTACACAATAAAAAGTGATTACTTTAAAATAAGTCAACCTGTTGCCTTAAAGGGCACCTATGATGAAAGTCATCTTTTGTAAGCTGTTTGGACAGAACTGTGTGTTGGTACAGTGTGTCCACAGTCATATTGGAGTAATATAAACCCAACGAGCCTCTTTTAAAAAATTTCCTGAGGTTAAAATAGGATTCAAATCCTTTCCATTTTGAGGCCCACAGCACTGTCACGTAGAAGTGCATTTTTTTCCAACCACCAAATGTGTTGACAGCCGCGTATTAACATGTCTTGATAGTAACACGTGTTATCATATCAAACAAGAAAGGATGTGCGAAAAGCAACTGGGATTAAAAGATCTGTTCAGCGCTCTGTGATCATCAATCAGCACCAAATGTGATCAAGAATGAATTTTACAAGTTTAAAATGTTTTTAAAACAGTGCAATTGTTTACGTGTAATAAATACAGTAAAATCGATGTAATTCATCATCACAGCTGCATAGTGTAAGTACAAGTCCCAGTTTGTAGGCTAAAATAAGGTTTATTTTGTACATGAACATAAAAGATAACCATGCAGCAGTGTATTTAAACAGGCATTCTGTCACATTTGCCACGCAAAAACAGTGCAAAGTTAAATTTGCATGCTTTGTGTGTATGTGTATGTGTGTGTGCGTGAACCAGTCCACCAACCCCATATGTCCCCCCTTTTCCGGTTCAGTACGTGATCGTCTTCCTCCCCAGTCTTAAGTTTACAAACCCCACCCTCCCACCCCACTTTCAGCATATGCTGGCATAAAAATTGGACGCAAATTGTGTGTGACTTATCGTTGCAGAAAGGCTTGAATCAACTCCACAACAAACACATCAAATAATCACTAGGAAAGTTCTTACTGTAGTAATTCTCACAAACAATACGGAAGATCTGCATCTTTCATGTCTGTCACTCTGCTGTTTATTAGTGATGGGTCGTTCATGAATGATTTGTTTATTTTGAATGAATCTTCAATATAACTCGGGAACTACGAGTCCTCTCATGAGTGATTCATTCATCCGCGCATGCGCACATTTGTGCAGGTGGTATTGTTCATTTCAAGTCTTTTGAGTCATTCATCGCAGAGAGGCAGAAGCCAATCATATGTGTTTAGAGCCAGAAAAAGAATTGATCCGTTCACCTCTCAAGTCCCCTATCGGGTCTGAGTCATTCGTTCCTCATGGGACAATCATATGCATTTAGAGCCGGAAAAATAATTGATCCGCTCAACTCTCGAGTCCTCAGGTTTGAGTCATTCTGTGTCTGTGAGTCAGTCAAAGAGACAACAATACCTTCATAGACAAAAGAGCAGGTAAACATTGAATTATTATTTTCTCCTTCTTATAGTACTCCATTTATGACTTTTTTGTCGTGTGATCAACCTTCTGGGCTACCTGTAGATATGTTTAGAAGCAATTTGTAACATTTTAATAATATTTTGACAAATTGAACCAAATGAAAAAAATGACTCGAAAAAAGATTCGTTCATCTCGATGAACGAGACTCAAGATCCGAATCAATAAAATGATCTGAACTTCCCATCACTACTGTTTATCTGATGCAGCAGGATATGGCTCTGACAGGCCCTTGGGAACGGTAGTGGGGATAACCAGCTCATTTGCATTAAAGGCACAGGAAACAAAAACAACTACAGTGTCTGGAGCTGCAAATTCCGTCATCCAGAAAGGTGTAATATATAATCTGTTGGCCATTTAGAGATAAAACTTTAAAGACACATTGTGGGGGGACAAAATACTTATAGAAAATCTTGGAAAAGGGGTAAAATAGGTACCCTTTAAAGGCAACAAGTTGGTTTTACTTAACTTTTATAATTACGCACATCGTTTGTTTACTTAATACTTATAAAGCAACTAGATTACTCTCTTTTTAAAGTAAAGTCAATTAATTGCTTTTTACGGTGTAGCTTGTTGTTTTAGTTTTAGTGTTTTCTTTAGATTTTATTTAGGATATTTAATTTGAAAGCACTTTTGTATAATTGTAACATACTTTTTCCCTATGTTTTCTGTATATCTTTAATTTTTATTTTAGTTAATTTGAGTTACTTTAGAAGTTTAAGTTAAATGCATTACAGATAGTTGACAAGACAACATTTCATATTTATTTATTGGCTTTCATTTTTTTAGGTGACCATAATTTTATTTCTCTTATTTCAGTTATCAAATTTTTTTTCAAAATAACATCTGTAAAAAAAAAAAAAAAAAAAAAAAAAAAATATATATATATATATATATATATATATATATATATATATATATATATATATATATATATATATATATATAAATATATATATATATATATATATATATATATATATATATATATATATATATATATATATATATATTTTTTTTATTATTATTATTTTTTTTTAGGACAGACTTTTTAAGCAAAACAATATGTCAAATATTTTTGTCCAAGTAGTTGTGAACTACATTGTCTTTCGGATGAGACTCTTTGTGGTTATTAAAAATCCCAGGATGTCCTTCGAAAAACAGTAGGGTTTTAACCCTGACATCCTGGCCAAATTTGCCCACTGGCTTCTGTCCATCATAGCCACCATACTTCACCCCGTTCAGAGCATCATTATGGGCGTTTTACGTTATAACTAACGTAGTTCAAATGATGGATCTGCGACACAGAAACTACAGATTTTGGGAAACACACGTCACTATGTTGTTCTTCTCCCAACCGATGCATCGTACTATGATAGTACAGAGTTTTGTCGTTGTTTGGGAAACGCACCCCAGAATAGAACATGAGAGTCCAATGTAACTAAAATGAAAAGAACTAAACAGATTATAATGAAACAAAAGAAACAGATCAGAATAGAGCAGGTTTGATAGAAGTGCTCCTGGTGTGAGCTCAGCTGGCTGTTACTCTCTGTGATTTAATTCATTTCCTGATCAGGATGCTGAACCATCAGGCAACCTTGAGCCTTTATTGGAATATTAAAAGAGAGGGATTAGCGGTGGAAGCACAAACATACCTCTGCACAAAGAATGACAGGTAAAAACACCATTAGAGCACAAGAGTGAGAGAGATAGAGAGGCAACAAACAATGTTTCCTGAAAGATAAACTCCACATCACAGTGACACGACTCCTTAATGATACAAGAACTTTCTCCTGAACTTCTGGAGGCTCAGTTCAGCTCTCTCTCTCATTATGGAGCCCCTGAGGTCCCGTATGTAGTGTCGAAGTTGACGTGTTTAATTTCCTTGTGTCTTGAGCTCAGTGCTCCATGTCAAATGGGGTCAGTGTGTGTGGGCTTCCTGAGGGGTCCGTATGCAAGCTTCTGTAAGGGCTGACGTTTGTCGGAAGAGGCTGTAATTAGTGAGGTAGGATAGTCTACAGTGCTGATCCTGTCTGTTTCATACATCAAAACTCTGTATTTTTCTTGTGATATTACAGATTTGGCAAGTCGAAACGGTTTGTAGAGCAGAGTCCTTACTGGATAATTTTCCCCAAAAAATGAACATTTACTGATAATTTACTTTACCTCAGGATATCTAAGATATAGGTGATTTTATTCTTAAAATTGGGCAGAGAGACAGATAGACAGAGATAGATAGATAGATAGATAGATAGATAGATAGATAGATAGATAGATAGATAGATAGATAGATAGATAGATAGATAGATAGATAGATAGATAGATAGACAGACAGGTTGGATGAATAGATAGATATATAAACAGACAGACAGGTAAGCAGGGAGTCAGTTGGGCAGGTAGGCAGGGAATTGGTCAGGCAGACAGACAGACAGACAGACGGACGGACGGACAGACAGACAGATAGATAGACAGACAGACAGACAGACAGACAGACAGACAGACAGACAGGTTGAATGAATATAAATATATATATACAGACAGACAGATATAGATAGATAGATAGACAGACAGACAGTCAGGAAGGATGAATAGATAGATATATAAACAGACAGACAGGATAATCAGTTGGACAGACAGACACACAGAACCACTGAACTTTTTTCTTTTTCCTCTAAACATGCTGAATTTTGGTTTAATGGCCGCTGAGGCGTGTTCCGCTCTGGGCTGGTGTTGTACATATATAGACAACAAGATAGACACATAGACAGTAAGACAGGATGGACGAATAGATAGATATATAAACAGACAGGCAGGTGGGCGGGCAGTCAGATGAACAGACACACAGAACCACTGAACTTTTCTCTTCTCCCCCTTTAAACATGCTGAATTCTGGTTCACAGCTGTAATGAAAGTTTAATGGCTGCTGAGGCGTGTTCCGCTCTGGGCTGGTGTTGTACAGGAGATGGTGAGAAATTGAAAGAACATTGGGAGAGCGAGCGCCTGAGAGAAAGCTGATGAGGACTGCTCTGATGTTCAGCACTTTACACCTGCAGCAGGTGGATGACGTCCGGCCGCGAGCTGCTGGGCTTTATTACAGCACCGGCTCTGCTGGAGAACAGTTTAATGAAGCACTTAACATGTGCAACGTCTTCTAGGGAATACTGAATATTAATGGGTCAAGGATTTCACAAGCTCACTCATATCACTAAAAAAAAAGGAAACGGAGCTTGTATGGAGGCATTGAATTCAGGTCAGTGTGAAGCAAGGCCACCGAGTATGACAAAGTGACTGGAGTGTCCTGAGTCAGCAAAACTGGAATGAAAACCATCACGTTTCGTATTCATCATGACCTGCTCAAGATGCTGACACGCATGAGCTGCAGAAAAGAAAAGAGACGGATAAACTAGACCCAAATGACAGACTTAGAACAAGAACTTATTGTTTGACTGAATGTAAAAAAACAAAAAGAAATTGAGCGTGTATGAAAATTTTATTTGCTCCCCCTTTTACGCAATATGTAGGCTCATTCTGAAAATGTACCCCTATATACATTTCTGAAGATCATGAATTATGTTGCGAGAAGAACGTATGTCTGCATTTCGTCCCTCAAACGAATGCTATGGTGCGGGTATGATGTTCCTTTTCGCACTTGCCAGCTGACCGCTTGACAGCGGCCTCTGGTGGTTAAACACGAGAACAGCAGGTGTGAATGGCACTCGTGAGAGAAATATGAGATCTCAAAAAGCGTACAGAACGGCCTCTGGGGGATTTAAACAAGAAGAGCAGGCGCAAATGCAAATTTGAGATCTCAAAAAGTGTACACAGCGGCCTCTGGCGGATTTACGCGAGAAGAGCAGAAGCGATTGGCAAATTGAGATCTCAAAACGTGTACACAGTGGCCTCTGGTGGATTTACACAAGAACAGCAGGTGTGAATGGCAATTTGAGATCTCAAAATAAAACCAAGTGGATTCTGGTGGATTTACACGAGAAGGGCAGGTGCTAATGGCAATTTGAGATCTCAAAAAGCGTAAACAGTGGCCTCTGATGGATTTACGCAAGAACAGCAGGTGCCAATGGATATTTGAGATTTCAAAACGCGTACATGAGGCCTCTGGTGGATTTACGCGAGAAGAGCATGTGCAAATAGCAATTTGAGATCTCAAAAAGTGTACACAGCAGCCTCTGGTGGATTTATGCAAGAATGGCAGGTGCGAATGGTAATCTAAGATCTCAAAAAGCGTACACAGTGGCCTCTGGTGGATTTATGTGAGAAGAGCAGGTGCTAATGGCAATTTGAGATCTCAAAAAGCGTACACAATGGCCTCTGGTGGATTTACGCTAGAATAGCAGACGTGAGAATGGCAATTTGAGATCTTAAAAAGTGTACACAGCGGCCTCTAGTGGATTTACGCGAGTAAAGCACGCACAAATAGCAATTTGAGATCTCAAAAAGTGTACACAGCGGCCTCTAGTGGATTTACGCGAGAAGAGCATGTGCAAATAGCAATTTGAGGTCTTAAAAAGCGCAAACAGCGGCCTCTGGTGAATTTGATGCAAGAACGGCAGGCACGGATGACAATCTAAGATTTTAAAAAGTATACACATCGGCCTCTGGTGGATTTACGCGAGAAGAGCACGCACGAATAGCAATTTGAGATCTCAAACAGTGCACACAGCAACCTCTGGTGGATTTGCGAAAACAAAAACTGCAAAAAAAACACACACCCTCTGGGATGTTTGGTGCTCTCCAGAAATGTATATAGGGGTACGTATTCAGAATGAACCTGGGTTGCCTTTACTTGTTCTAAACCTATTAGACTTTCCTTCTTTTGTTGAACACAAAAGAAGATATTTTGAAGAAAGTGGAAACCTGTATCCAACCACATATGGTATTTGTTTTATTTTTATACTTTTTTTTATACTGGAAGTCGATGGTTACAGCTATCTTCAAACTATATTGCTTATGTGTGTGTTTAAAAAACCTGAGGGTGAGTAAGTAATGAGAACATTTTTAGTTTTAAACTATGCCTTTAAATAACCAATGTTACAATTGAAATTGTAGAAGTAAATTTAGACAAATGTATTAATTTTGGTGAAGTATTACATCATGTCTAAATTAACCTATACAATTTATATTGTAATATTGGTTATTTAAAGGGATATGGTTAGGGTTAGGTTAGGATTAGTTTCCCCATCATCTAAATATAACAATATTGAGCAATACTGATAAATTTAACATGTAATGATAAATGATACGATAACTGATACATTTAACGTTTCATAATATGCATTAAAAATACACTCAAATAAAAAACTTAATCAGTTGATTTATTTAATGACGTATTTGAAAAAAATGAAGCCATTAAAGTAAATTTTAATAACAGTAATGATATATTAACATTCAAATGATAAAATATTTAAAGGGATAGTTCACTCAATGAAAATTGGCTCACTGTTTACTCTCCCTGTATGAGTTTCTTTTTTCTGTTGAACACTAAAGATGATATTTTGAAGAATAGTAAAAACTTATAACAATTGATTTCCATAGTAGGAAAAATATGTCAGTCAATAGTTATACTGTAGGTTTCCAGCTTTCTTCAAAATATTTTCTTTAGTGTTGAATGATGAAAGACAGTCAAACAGCTTTGGAACAAGTCAACAGTGAGTAAATGATGATAGAAATGTATGAGTGAACTATCCCTTTAACATGAGGAAAAAAACATCAGATCTTCAATGATGACTAATCTGGTACCAATATATGAAACCTCAATAAAATCTCAACAATCTGCCCAAATTACCTCATAATACCTCAAAGAAACAATAAAAAAAGAAACAAAGCACAGGTCTTCTGTGTCATTTCCATACAAATGTGTTCTTGCACTCAAAACGCATGTAAAGGTGGAATAAATGGCGGCGTCTCAAGGCATGTGCTGCTTTTAACCGAACGCAGCCTCTGACCTGAACACTGATGGAGTATGGCAGCGGTCGGCAGCTCTCCGCTCTCTCTGTGACCTGCAGTATTCCTGCAGCCGGCTCATCTTCATTACGACCGCCGCTCGGCCGAGACACAGGCGTGGGCTTTTTAATTGGCTGGGTTGATGGAGGTAAGTGCTCCTGCTGGCTGTGTATGCGAGACGTGGATGTGATGCAGTCCCAGGTGAGCACCAGAGGCCAGGAGCTTTTAAATCTCAGAGCAATTTAACAGCCAAGAGAAGCAAGTGCTGCTGGATAACAGAAGACTTGCCACCGCAAACCCAGATGCCTATTAGTGGCCATTTCTCTCTCCGTCTTTCCGGCGAATGAGCAATATTATTATTCTTTGCAATGTACAGTACCACCAAAAAACAAAAAAACATTTCTTGTGATAATAGCAAAGTCTACGATACAGAATCTGCCTCTACACTCAAAAATCGATGTTTTCCGTTTGTTCAAACTACTTATATAAATTGAGCTGAAACAATACAATCCTTGAGGCCGTTTTAGGGGACAACTTCATTGTTTTATGTTCAATCCTGTTGTCCCCACACAAATCGATTAGGTTAAATGAATGGTTTGTACACATTTAAGCAGATTGAACATAAAACAATTAAGTTGTCTTCCCATAAAACATAACAATTGTCTTGTTTCGATTCAGCAGAAGTCATTTTTTTGTGTGTACAATCAATAAATGCAGTTTGTAGTTTGTTCAAACTACATTTCCATGGGTATGAGCCTGTTTATAAACACAGAGGTTTACAGACAGCTTCATAACATCAGCTAATCCTTTGAAATACCTTATTTTTGTGGTTTTATATCACAGAATTAGGAAGACACCGGACACACTGTGAAAAATGTAGGGTTCTACACAATTTATTCAGGTTGTCCCAACTCAAACCAATTAATTTAACTTAACAAATTTAAGTGAATTGAACCTTAAACATTTCCCAGAGATGGGTTGCGGCTGGAAGGGCATGCGCTGCGTAAAAAACTTGCTGGATAAGTTGGCGGTTCATTCCGCTGTGGCGACCCCGGATTAATAAAGGGACTAAGCCGACAAGAAAATGAATGAATGACTGAACCTAAAACAATTAAGTTGTCCCCAAAAAAAATCTCAAAATTGATTTATTTAAGCTCATTTTAAGTAAGTACACTGTAAAAAAATCGTTTTTTTTGTTGTTTTTTTTAGTAGCTGAGGTGTTAAATTACAGACATTTATCTTAAATTAATGTTAAATTACTGAAATTTAACATTAAGTAAAATTTAACATTAAGTAAAATAACAACAAATTTAGGGAAAAAAAGTAAAATAACAGATTTTTTTTTTACAGAGTAGTTTTAACAAGCAGTACAAAAGAGTGCATACTCTTTTACATAGTGATAAGGGCAATATTGATTTGCTCCATTCTAATTAAAATTCCCAGGGTAGATTGAAGAACAAACCATATGTTGCCACAATTTTGGGTTTATTATCATTTCACTTATTTAAAGGGTTAGTTCAACAAAAAAACAAGAATAACTTCTGTGATTAATTACTCACACTCATATCGTCTGTTTTTTTTTTTTTTTAGCAGCTGAGGTGTTAAATTACAGACATGTATCTTAAATTAATGTTAAATTTCTGAAATTTACTCAAATTTAAATTTCTGGAAAATTTCTGTAATTCACACCTCAGCTGCCAGGAAAAAAAAGTAAAATAACAGATTTTTTTTTTTTTTTTTTTTACAGTGTAGTTTTAACAAGCAGTACAAAAGAGTGCATACTCTTTTACATAGTGATAAGGGCAATATTGATTTGCTCCTTTCCAATTAAAATTCCCAGGGTGGATTGAAGAACAAACCATATGTTGCCACAATTTTGGGTTTATTATCATTTTGCTTATTTAAAGAGTTAGTTCAACAAAAAAAAAACAAGAATAACTTCTGTGATAAATTACTCACACTCATATCGTTTCAATCCCCTGAGACCTGTTTATGTTCAGAAAACAGATTAAGATATTTTAGATGAAATCTGAAAGCTTGCTGACAGCAACGGTCCTGAGACTTTCAAAGTGCAGAAAAGGAATCAAAAAATATTCTATGTGACTTCAGAGGTTTAATTGTAATCATAAAAACCTCCAAGAACCCTTATATGCATAAAAAAACTGTATAAAAATATCTTTGTCTTTTTGTGTTAGAGTAAGCAGTGCAACACACAAATCTCAAATTGCCAGTAGTAAACACCAGCCTGATCTCACGAGAAAACGTAAGTATTTTACGTTTTGCCAGTTTAGTGGCTAATTCATACGAATTCGTACGAGTTCAGTCGTACGAAATGGTACGATTTTAAAAAGGAGGCGTGGCACCTGACCCCACCCCTAACCCCAACCGTCATTGGGGGATAAGCAAATCGTTCTAAATTGTACAAATTAGATCGTACGAATTCATACGAATTAGCCACTAAATGAAAAAGTTACGAATTGCCGTGAGATTGTGTTGGTAAACACACAACCAAATTGACATGGAAGATAAAGGGTTGCGGGGCGAGGCAGTGGTGCAGTAGGTAGTGCTGTCGGCTCACAGCAAGAAGGTTGCTGGGTCGCTGGTTCGAGCCTTGGCTCAGTTGGCATTTCTGTGTGGAGTTTGCATGTTCTTCCTGCGTTCGCGTGGGTTTCCTCCGGGTGCTCCGGTTTCCCCCACAGTCCAAAGACACACGGTAAAGGTGAATTGGGTTGGCTAAATTGTCCGTAGTGTATGAGTGTGTGAGTGTGTGTGTGGATGTTTCCCAGAGAGGGGTTGCAGCTGGAGGGCATCCGCTGCGTAAAAATGTGCTGGATAAGTTAACGGTTCATTCCACTGTGGCGACCCAGGATTAATACCAGAATTGATAAAACGACTAAGCCGACAAGAAAATGAATGAATGAATGAATAAAGGGTTGCTGTAAGATAAGATCGGTGCATTCCAAACTTTAAATATTGTTTTGCAAAGGACAAGTCAGAGTGAAAACATTCATGGCCACCATATTAAAGTGTTATTTCAAACACATATGTTAAAAAAGGGCCACTTAAAAGGGCCTGTCAGAATAAAAGATTTTGAAGTTATAGTGTGGAGAAGCCCTAAAGAAGCATACCACCCAGACTCGCATGCCCAGAGTGAAGCATGGGGGTGGATCAGTGATAGTTTGGGCTGCAATATCATGGCATTCCCTATAGACCTAAAACTAGTGCTAAATGGGTGCATCACAGCCAAAAACCACCAAATTATTCTGGAGGACCCATAGACTGTAAAAGATATGGACGTAATATCCATGACGTCACCCATAGGTTTCTAAAGAGCACAAAAGAAGCCATAAGCAGGCGTGGCCAACCGTCGCCATTTTGTTCGCACGTCATCACACCCACGGCAGGATACCAAACAAGGGTAAAAAGGCGGAGAGGGAGCGGAGTTACAGACACTGCTGGCATTTTGCTTGGACCTGGTTCAGACACACTTTACTTTGGGAGAACGCTTAATACTTTATCACCTGTAACTCGTTTGTGTTCTGACCACCTGTGCTTGGTTGTACACTATATCAATATAGTGTTTAGTCTTTTAAAAACACTGCTGTAATACATTGAGCCACTAAACATTGTTCTTATGACGTTTTTCAACAGGAGGAAAACGCAAATTACTTCCAAACACTTCAGATATAGTCTGTGTTAGTTAATGTAAGACTATTGATGAAATCCAGCATAACACTGTATGACAACGCTTCAGATGACTGTTCTAGAGCCTACAGCTAATCAATCTGACAGATTCTGAAGTGCATTACAGCTCTAAATATAAATATAAACGATAAATGATCTTAAATAAAACAAATACTTGTATAGAGATTGTATATAAGTATATAACTTTACTCACATGGGAAACGGAGGCCACGTGAATGGTTTGTGAGCACAATTAAGTTCACTCAGCATGCCATGCCATCTAATAATTGTAGGAAACAAGTCCAAAAGGCAGTTGAGTGTGTAAAGCCACATAAAACAACACAGAAATACAATAAATATGCCGAGTTCAGTGGCTAAGGTTCAGCTGAGGTGACGTGACGGCGACCAATGAGACCTAGCTGTCACTCAAGTGGCCACGCCCTTAATTATGCAAACTTAATATAACTTAATATAAAGGAAACGTATGAGTTATAAAAAATTCACCCCCCTCACAGTTGTCATGAAGGGTAATATTAGCTGTATTAACCAAAATCTTTTTTTGTACCAGGCTGTAAACACCTTTTTTTCTGCTGTAAAGTTGGCCATTCTAACAGTGGGCTCAACTGAAATTTGCTCTATTTTGCAGCCAGGAGCGGCCAGGACTAGCAAAATTTCGGATGACTTGCAGTTTTAGTTACTTCCATATTGGCTTACTGAGGGAGAGCGGGAGGTTGCCGCTTGGGAGGCCCTTGTCCACCGAATGATTAAAACATTGTATCCTATGTTGTATCCAATGATTGTATCCAATGAACCTAAACGAGCACATGTCACTCCGCTGCTAGTCCGTTTGCACTGGCTGCCAGTTGCTGCTCGCATAAAATTTAAAACTCTGATGTTTGCCTACAAAGTGACTTCTGGCCTAGCTCCTTCTTATCTGCTCTCACTTCTGCAGATCTATGTGCCCTCCAGAAACTTGCGTTCTGTGAATGAACGTCGCCTCGTGGTTCCATCCCAAAGAGGGAAAAAATCACTTTCGCGAACGCTCACGCTCAATCTGCCCAGTTGGTGGAATGAACTCCCTAACTGCATCAGAACAGCAGAGTCACTCGCTACTTTCAAGAAACGACTAAAAACTCAACTATTTAGTCTCCACTTCACTTCCTAATCTGCAATTGCCTCTTTGAATATCACACTAACTGTACAAAAAACAAAAAAAACTAATACTACTAATACTTCCCTTCTTAGACTTTACAGACCTGAAACTTGCCTTTAGTACTTATTCATTGTTGCTCTTAGTTGTGTAAATTGCTTCCTTGTCCTCATTTGTAAGTCGCTTTGGATAAAAGCGTCTGCTAAATGACTAAATGTAAATGTAAATGTAAAATCCTGGAGGCGGCGCCATGTATGAGGATGGTAATGCACCAATATAGACAGCAAGACTGGTGACAGAGTGGTTTGATGAACATGAAAGTGAAGTTCAAAATCTCCCATGGCCTGCACAGTCACCCTATATACATATTATTGAGTAACTTTGGCCTGTTTTGGAGGGAGTCAAGAAACATTTTATTCCACCAGCATCTGCAGTTCACCTCTGCTGAGACTTTCACACTTCTTTAGCTTGATTCCCCTCCTGCTTTTGTTGCGCAAACCCCACCCATTAGCTGTGAGGCCTGGCACATTTGCATTTGTTTACTCGCTCAAATCCAAGGGAGGCCAAACCTGTGTGTGTGTGTGTGCGTGTGTGTGTGTGTGTGTGTGTGACATGGAAACATTCAGAAATGCCTGCCATATCTATACAAAGTATCCCACACATTGACTGACCTGCAAATATTATATTTCATTGTCCAACCCCTGAATTCAAAGCTTTCACTGCAGGGGAAAACCCCTCTGAATGGATTATGCCACAGGGATAAGCCCTTCCCAACAGATTGCAGGGACATACTATGCTTTAGGGTGACAAAGCTCACCATTGCTGTGCCTATATCTCTCCCTCACATCTTTATCTTTCTCCTCTCACTTTCTCTCTCTCAATACCAACACGAGCTGTAGAGAAGTATTTCAAGATCGCTTTGAGAAACAGATATATATTCACCGTCTCAATCATCCTCGGCCGCTGATGTGCAAGCACAAGCCCTTTTCTTCCGTCTGTCTCTCGCTCATTGGTTAATTCAGCGTATAGTCGCGGAATGCACCTTGACCTGATTGATGAAGTGTCTGCTTCACGTGAACCTGATGGATGAACTGTCTGGGTTTCTTCTCTCGAAAGAAAAGCAAAACAGAACGATAACTCTTGGGTAAAGAAAAGAGCTAGGTGGGCCGCCATGTAACAAACCTTCACCCGGAGACTAAAGCCCCGTTCTGCTCGGTGTAAAAGAAAAATAATGAGTCGAGCTGATGAATTATTCAGCCGTCTTCCCTTAAGAAAAATCATAAATGAGGTCTGTTTAATATCTCAATTTGCTCTAAACACCAATGAGATTAAATGCAGAGCAAATGGAGTCGTTTGCTTGAACTCAACTTGAAACGGCATCTGTAACCCGTTTTAAAACTGTGTGGCTTATATTTGAGCAAATGAAGAAATTCAAGTAGAAAAAAAGGACTGCAGGCTCGGACTTCATCTAGAATTGGCTGTTTTTTTATTTTATCAGAAGGATAATACTCAAAGAAATCAAAGAAAATACTTTTTGTACTTCAAAATGTAATGTTTTAAATCAGTGTTGCTTGGCTATTTTTGTTGCAATAGTTTTTCATTTTACAAGCGGTTTCTGAGTGATATTAATTTCTACAGCATTTTGGCCACTAACCAAACCTATAAAGTCATCTGGTTAACTACCCCACCAAGAAAAAAAATGGCTGGATTGCATTTCTTAACTCCTAATGTCGCTAGTTAACCCACTCAAAACATTTTTTTAACACATCCCATCATTTCTAAAATATCAGCCTCTACTAAATGGTTGATATGCTGGTTTATGGTAAAAGTACTAAAATTAATACAGGAACTTTGATAAATCTGACAATATAACGTGTAAGACCAATTTATTCAAATAAAATAATAAAAATAAAACATTTTTTGAATACTAAATCTAATTCAGTTCAATTAATCTTTATTTGTATAGCGCTTATACAATGTAGATTGTGTCAAAGCAGCTTCACATAGAAGATTACAGTAAATTGAAACAGTGTTGTTCAGTTTTCAGAGTTTAAGTTCAGTTTAGTGTGTTTTAATATTCACTGCTGGGAGTCCAAACACTGAAGAGTAATCCACCTTTATTTTTTGAAATATGCAATAAAATATTCAACCCAGGCTCATTCTGAAAACGTAGTCCTATGGTCGTTTTTGGAGACCACGAAATACGCCCTGGGAGGTACGTATTTGTGCAGTTTTTGTTTTCGCGAATCCACGAGAGGCCACTGTGTGCGGTTTTTCATATCCCAAATTTTTCTTGCGAGTGCCGTTTGCGCCCGCTGGTCTCATGTAAACCCACCAGAGGCCGCTTTTGACTGACTCTCTGACCGACCGACCAATCGACCGAGACACCCTCCTCCTTCCCTAAACCCAACCAATTTAATCAATTGACCTGCCCACCCACTTACTTTCCTAAACCCAACCAACGATTTACAAAAGCCAAAAAAAGAAAAGCCCTCGTCTGGTTTTTACCACGTTTTCAGATTTTACCACATTGTCACCTTGTTATTCTCTTGTTCATTTGATTTTTTGAATTCTGTTTTTGTCTTACCTGGTTTCTGGAATCGCTCTTCCCCCGACTCGAACCCCGTCGTCGTGGCCAACTCCTCTCTGCGTCTCAATTCCGCCGACGTACATGACGAGCCAACTGGGCAAACTGGTTGCAGCGGGAAAGCCCTCCACATGGAGGTAAGCGGTCAACTGATAATCGTAAAAAGGAACAATTTCAGATTCTCATTTCATATGTTTTCTTGTTTTTTTTTTTTTTATAATAAAACCAAAATCAAGTGTAGTAGTGCAACAGGATAATGTTTGTTGGATCTTTTGTAAACCAATTCTTTCTTTAAATGTAATGTACTGTGTATTTTAGCGCATTCATCATGTATGTCCATACACCCAAAGCACTTCATGAGGGAGGTCTCTCCACACCACCACCAGTGTGCAACATCCACTAGGATGATGTGACAGCAGCCACAGGACAACAATGCCTGTGCGATCACCCCTCACCAACTAATTGTGGAGTGAAGAGACAGTAATACAGACAATTTGGTGGATGGAGATGATTGAGAGGCCATGATTGGTAAGGGTCAATGGTTTGGTAGAGCGGGCAGTCAAAGGGTTATCAGCAGATGAAGCGTATTGGAAATTGACCTGAATTTAAACACACATGCTGGCACACATGGACATGCAACATCCACATGCACACACACAGTCACAGCCAAAAACACACAGACAAATGTAAAACACCAGGGTAAATTATTTAAAAAAAAAATGTCATAAATTTATACATTTCTTTTTTGACAAAATAATAATAATAATAATAATAATAATAATAATAATAATAATAATAATAATAATAATAATAAAAACAATAATAAACATTTAAATTGCCAAAAATTATAAGATTAATTAAACATTCAAACCAAAAACAATTAAATAAATAAAAACTTAAATATTAACTTCTTATTAATGCATTTATAAAGTGTGTTTTATCTGGGGATATTTGATACATCATGAGTAACAATAAAAACAGGTATGAACAAAAAAAAGTAATAATAATAATAATAATAATAATAAACAAATATAATAACGACAGTAATAATAATATTAATAATAATAATTTTAATAATAATAATGATGATGATGATGCATTTATAATAATAATAATAATAATAATAATAATAATAATAATAATAATAATAATAATAATAATAATAATAATCTCCCCATGTTCACGTGGGTTTCCTCAGTGTGCTCGGGTTTCCCCCACAAGTCCAAAGACATACGCTATAGGTAAATTGGGAAAGCTAAATTGTCCATAGTGTATGTATGTGAATGAGAGTATATGGGTTTTTCCAAGTGATGGGTTGCAGCTAGAAGGGCATCTGCTGCATAAAACCTATGCTGGATAAGTTGGTGGTTCAATCCCCTGATGAATAAAGGGACTAAGACAAAAAGATAATGAATAAATAATAATGATAATAATAATAATAATAATAATAATAATAATAATAATTATAATAATAATAATAATAATAATAATAATTTAGAGATGTGAAGACACATACAAATAAACAAACGCAAATGTAAAAACTAAAATAAAAACAACTAAAAAACATACAAATAAATAACATCACCAAAAAGATATATAGATCAGCACCGTCAACTTTAATCATCCTCTTGTTTCACGTTCATTTACATTTTGCGTGGTTTAATTTTTCCCGCTCGCTCACTGCTCTCAGTTTGATTGCTGTTTTTTCATTCCCTCAGTACAAATGAGTTGAGACAGCAAAAGCCGGCCACTGAATGAGAGGAATTTCAATGCAAGTGAAGGAAACCCAGGTGACATCTCCACATCTCCAGCGTCTGAGACTGAGGCGTTGAATTTAAAGCATGAGCTGTTTGGCAGAGAGTTGGTAAATATCAGATTTTGATGAAGCACAGGGACCAATGAGAACGCTTGGAAAACATGTTGATCTTGTTGAACTCCGAAGAAGTTCAGAGAATTTTACAGCTGAATTTTGCCTGCTCATGCTTGATGCTCATTTCCTCTATTTTTATATGTTAATGCCCTGAGTGACCATCAGATTGTGGATTAATTTTAATCTTTAAATTTATTTATTTATTTATTTATTTATTTATTTATTTATTTATTTATTTATTTATTTATTTATTTATTTATTTATCATTATAATTTAATCCATTTTAAATTAAGACTGTAACATAAAAAATGTGGAAAAAGTGAAGCACAATGAATATTTTTCGCATGCACTGTATTTTATTATCATAATTTTTAGTATTGCTAATATTATAATTTATTAATATTAAAATAATAACTCTAATGTATTGTTGTTGTTGTTGATGAAGATGTAATAATAATAATAGTAATAA
>NC_141033.1:46780000-46805000 GCF_052040795.2 Danio rerio | reverse complement strand
CACTCACAAGTCCAAGGACATACGCTATAGGTGAATTAAATAAGCTAAATTGGCCGTAGTGTATGAATGTGAGAGTGTATGGGTGTTTCCCAGTACTAAGTTGCGGCTGGAAGAGAATCAGCTATGTAAAACATATGCTGAATAAGTTGGCGGTTTATTCCTCTGTGGCGACCGCTGATAAATCAGGGACTAACTGTGCGTTCACTCCAAAGGCGGTGAGAGCGTTAAAGGTTGCTTGGGCCGCCATGACGACAACGCTGTCTGTCTTCAGCTCCAGCAGCGAGAGCATCAAAATTCACCACGGTGATCTCAAATTTAAAGGAGGCCTTGCAGCATATCATATCAGTTACATTCCTGCATAAAGCATGCTTTCTAGCATGAAAATGTTGCACACTTTTTATCAAATTCATTTAACAATGGAAGATCAAATTGCATGTGGTGTGGCTTAACTTAATTATCCAGTGTGTCCATATGTCTGAAATATCCTAAAGCAGCCATACTGTTTTATATTGTTGCATGAGATTCCCGCTTTTTAAAGAAAAAAAAAAAAGCGTATATAACATTAATGCACATCAGTAACTTGCCGGTAACTTCGCCAGTAACTTTTTTAATGTATGTTCCTGTAGAAAAACATTGTGCGTAATTGGAAAACCAGTGACTGCAATAATCAAACCCTGTGGTCTGAAGTTCACAGTGACTGTGTTCTCTTCTCTCTTCTCAAGCGGTGGAGCTCTACATTTTGATTGCTTGGCGCCGAACCGCATCATGGCTCATTACCATAAAGTTGACTTGATTTCAAGTCAACTCAACACCCACACAAGCGAAGACCATTACGCTGCTCCCATTGAAGATCAATGGCTTCTGGCTACTTTGCCGCTTTCTGAAATGAAAACTTATAATGTAAATAATTGAATTCCAAGAGATCACACTTAGCTGATGATTGATAAGAGCGAGTTTGGCATGCTGTCCTGAGAAGATCCTCGAGCAAGGGGCTCCCTCTGGTTTCATTGAGTGAGAAGGGAGTCTGAGCTCAGGTAGGTTTCAAGAGCTCCCTCTATTTAGTTAAGCAGGTTAGAAAGGAGTAGGTGTGGATGAGGGATTCTTTAAGACGAAGATGGCTGAGGTAAGGAAATCTGGCTATTTATAATTCATCTGAATGGTGTATCATGTGATTGCTAAAGCGGGACCTGCAAACATGTGATCCTCTCGAAATTAGTTTAAATATACAGTTTACATGGCGGTTCATTCTGCTGTGGAGACCTCTGATATAAAGACTAAGCTTAAGGAAAATGAATGAATTAATAAACTTCACATATATGATCAGTGTAAAAATCTGCCTACATGTCAAGTACGCCTGAACCATGGGGCAGACTGTCCATCTGGCAATTCTGGCAAATGCCAGAAGGGCCGGACCATTTTTTAAATGTGGGCCGGTCACCTATTTTATTTATTTATTTTTTCATATGTATTGTTTTTTAAATGTAGGCATCTTTTATCTTGTGCGAGATGTGAATATTAAGATGATGATGGTGATAATAGTAAGAATAATAGTAAATTTTAAGCATTGGCCCAATTGGCAACGACCGGCTGGTTTCGAGATGGGCCGACCCAATCTGAGGCTACTCAGATGTAATCAAAATCTGGCAAGAATGTCAAAACAAACAGTAAGTGCAAAAAAAAAAAAAAAAAAAAAAAGGGAAAGGCAGTCAAGTCAGACATTGCCAAATACATAAAATTTACTGAACTAGTCTCAAAAGGGGTCAGTGTGATGGCGCAGTAGGTAGTGCTGTTGCCTCAGAGCAAGAAAGTCGCTGGTTTGAGCCTTATCTGGGTCAGTTGGTGTTTCTGTGTGGAGTTTGCATGTTTGCGTGGATTTCCTTCTGGTTTCGTTTCTGGAATGTGCGTGTCCTTGGGTGGGGCTGTGTCGGTGTGGTAATGTGGGCTGGTGTGGCTACAGTGCCAGGGCTGATTTTTAGTCCCAGTCCGCCCCTGGCCTGAACACTCTCCAAGATGGTTGAATCCCTAGGGCTGTTTATTATTTTGCCTTTCATTGATTATGAAAACATGATGCCACATTATAAAGCAATGCACCGTCACTCTTCCAAAGAGAGGATGCATGAGTGCTGCAAAACTCCTTAGAGCCCTAAATATTTCTGAAATGCATTACGCTGCTGGCATGTATTGTTCCGGACTGCAAATGAGTTGATTTACGAAAGCACAGATAAATAGCTATAATAAATGTTATTCAAAAATGTGATTTTCTCCCAGCTGAGCACTCGTGCACTAATGTGTGTTCAAGACGGTATAATTCTGGCATAATTGCATAATTACACAACTGTGAAAATGCCTGGAATTGGGTGTGTGTGTGTGTCCAACGCAGCTGTATAAGGGGATGTTTGCACACGCACGTCTGATCATTGCCTGATTTAAAAGAGACTCAACCTGAGGACCTGTACTTTATGGCTGTGTTCCAAATCGTTATGAGCTGTCTTCATAGACAGCATCCAGATATTATCATGTGTTACTTCATGTCCATTTAGTATAAATTGATTTACTGAAACAAATACATTCGTTCATTCATTCATTCATTCATTCATTCATTCATTCATTCATTCATTCATTCATTCATTCATACATTTATTCATTCATTTATTATGGGTTGCCACAGTGGAACTGACCAACCAAAACTATTAAAATAAATGAATAAATAAATAAATAAATAAATAAATAAATAAATAAATAAATAAATAAGTATTTAATTGTTAGCATTTAAATGGTTTGTTAACTATAAACTATATATAAACTATTTATAAAACTTAAAATATTATCTCAAATACTAAGAAATCTGTTACTATATTCCATTTAGTATAACTTGATGTAATGAAGAAAAAAATATATAAATAAAATAAATCAATAAATACATTAAATACAAAATTGTTATAAAAAAAAGTGTTGAATATAACAATAAACAATTTATACAACCTACAACATTATCTCACCTATATTAAATAGTAATGTATGTTAATATAGTTAATTGATTATGACTTGATGTAATAAAATTTAAATAAATAAATAAATGTATAATGAATAAATAAATACATTTGATTCCAAAATTCCCCCCAAATTAAAAAAAAAAAAATCTAAAAATTAATTATTAATAATTAGTTAAATGTAATAATGAAACTATTGGTGTTACAATTTTAGAGATTTGTTAAATATAACAATAAATAATTTATAAAACTACAATATAATCTCACCTATGCTAATAATAAATGTGTTATAGGCCATAAAGTATCATTTTAATGTATTGAAACATAAATAAATAAATATATAAATTTGATTACAAAAATGACAAAAAAATATTGAATAATATATAAATTAATAATAATTAGTTAAATTTTAACAAAATAACAAAAGTATTTATAAAATCTACAACACTACACTTAAATAAATAAATAAATACAATTAATTATTTTGATAACAAATTTCCAAAAACTTATATTTAATATTTTTAATAAGTTAATTAATAATATTTAGTTAAATGTAAGAAAATAACACAACTATTTATAAACTCTACAACATTATAAATAAATAAATAAATAAAGAAATGATTAAGTAAATTTATTTAATTACAAAATGACCAAAAAATAATTAAATAATTAATAATATTTAGTTACATTTAAAAAAATAACAAAACTTACATATAAATTATACATTATTCCAAAATAAATAAATAAATAAATAAATAAATAAATAAATAAATTTGATTGCAAAATTACCAAAAGAAATATAACAATAAATTCATTAATAATAAATAATTACATTTAACAAAATAACAAAATTTTAAATGAATGAATAAATTAATGAATGAATGAATACACACCCCAAACTGTACAGAAATTACATATTTTCTAATACTAATACTATGTAAGCTCAAAGCCTATTTCTGCATACGACTGAGTGCAGAAAAACATAATTTCTGAGAGGTTATATTTATATAAGAAGCATTAAATATTTCACTCTCGCTGTCGGACTCCAGAGCGTCATTAAAGGAGTCCATGCGGATGGTGTCATCTACTTATAAGTGCTCATGACAGATTCCCCCAGTTCACAGTCTTCCCCAAATGTCCACACTTTACCTTCATTTATTTTTCTGCAAATTACGCTACACTTCGCGTCAAAAGACATTAATTCATTTATCATAAAACCCCTCACAGACTAAACACACATTATCATCAGTCTGGGAAAAGGCCACCTTCTCTTCACGTTTGTCTTTTTTTTTTTTCTTTTGACCTAGAAGAGAATGTATCTCAGCTGATGTTTACTTGACTGGGGAACAAATGTGTTTACATTAAACATTTCATAAAAATATGACTATTATTGTGATTAAGTACTGTAATTGGCTCTCACGTGTATTTATGTGAAAAAGGCCAATCCTGGTCTCTTTGTTTTGTTAAAGGGATAGTTCACTCAATAATCAACATTTTACTATTATCACTCATTCATTCTTTCTCCTTCGGCTTAGTCGCTTTATTCATCATCATCGTCACAGTGCAATGAACCGCCAACTTATCCAGCAAATGTTTTACACAGCGGAAGCCCTTACAGCTGCAACCCAGTAGTGGGAAATGTCTATACACACTTATCCACACACATATACTACAGCCAATTTAGTTTGTTCAAAATTACCTATAGCGCGTGTCTTTGGATCATGGGTGAAACAGGAGCACATGGAGGAAACCTACACAAACACAGGGAGAACATGCAAACTCCAGACAGAAACGGATGGGACTCCTTGCTGTGAGGCGACAGAGCTAACCACTGAGCCACCGTGTCGCCCTAGTTCATGTTCAAGTTCATGTTGTTCAAACACAGATGACGTTAACTTAATTTTTACAAATTTAAGTGGATTGAGGAGGCGCAGTGGCACAGTAGGTAGTGCTGTTGCCTCACAGCAAGAAGGTCACTGGGTCGCTGGTTCGAACCTCTGTTCAGTTGGCGTTTCTGTGTGGAGTTTGCATGTTCTCCCTGCGTTTCGAATGGGTTTCCTCCAGGTGCTCTGGTTTCCCCCACAGTCCAAAGACATGCGGTACAGGTGAATTGGGTAGGCTGAATTGTCGGTAGTGTATGAGTGTGTGTGTGTGTGTGGATGTTTCCCAGAGATGGGTTGTGACTGGAAGGGTATCCGCTGCGTAAAAATGTGCTGAATAAGTTGGTGATTAATTCCGCTGTGGCGACCCCGGATTAATAAAGAGACTAAGCCAGGGTTGGGCAAACTCGGTCCTGAAGTGCCGGTGTCCTGCACAGTTTAGCTCCAACCTTAATCAAACACACCTGCTTATAGATTTCTTGTGATCTTAAAGACACTGATTAGCATGTTCAGGTGTGTTTAACTAGTGTTGGAACAAAACTCTGCAGGGACACCGGCCCTCAAGGATCAAGTTTGCCCATCCCTGGACTAAGCCGACAATGAATGAATGAATAAGTGTATTGAACACAATTCAATTAAGTTGTCCACAAAAAAACCCTTAAGAATTGTTTTATTACAACTCATTTTAAATTTTGTTTAAACTCATTTTAAATTAGTAAACAAGCAGCAAAGGTTATTTTCTGAGTGCATAAATAATGCATTTATTTATTTATTTGATTTTTTTTCTTTTTGGAGTTTGCATGTTCTCCCTATGTTGGCGTGGGGAGACATGGGTGTGAAGGAGTGTGTATGGGTGTTTTCCACTGATGAGGTTGAGGCTGGAAGGGCATCCACAATGTAAAACATATGCTGGATAAGTTGGCGGTTCATTCCGCTGTGACGACCCCTGATTAAGGAACTAAGCAGAAAAGAAAATGAATGAAATCCCCAATTAAAGTAATCTTTTATAAATAACATCTTCATTACATGGTTCATTTATTTTTGGTATGTTTAAAACAGAGATGTCCAAACTTGGTTCTGGAAGACCGTTGTCCTGAAGAGTTTAGCTCCAACTTGCTTCAAAACACCTGCTAGGAAGTTTCTAGTATTTCTATAAAGAGCTTGATTATACAAGTTAAGGGGTGTTGGATTAGGGTTAGAGCTAAACTCTCCAGGACACCGGCTCTCCAGTACCAAGTTTGGACACCCCAAACCTCTCGCAAACCAGGGATCCACATTGTTTTTTTTTTTTTTTAGCTTTTGAGATAAAAGTCCTTAATGAACTTTAAAAACAGAGTAACATACAACCATGGCGTAAAGTACACCTGGCACAATAAGGCGCAAAACGTGTTTCTATCATGTGTTGCTATTTTCAGACCAGCGCAACCTTAATTTTCCCATTTTCCGCCACATTGTTTAAATAGCAAATCCAATCGTGCAACTCTGTGGACTCATGGGTGTTTCGGTCTAGATAAGAGGTGTGTTATGGCACATTGTTGGCACGTTGCTATTTTGGGAAATTAAAACAGACATCTCAATAGACCAACTGAGAGCAGGTCTGAAGTCCAGCGCAGAGCGCTTTAGTTTTGCGCCTCCCTTCACATTGCTTAATACACACATGATGTACAGCAATACGCAAATATCTTTACAAATGAAAAAGAATTAAAGGATTCAAATATTACAAAAATTATTATTTTCTACATAAATATAAAAACCACTGCCTTCTTGCCTTCTTCATCTCAGGAGGCTTTTGCAGTTTATTCATGACAATTTGCTTTTGTATAAAGTTATTATTATTAGCAGCATTCCTTATTCTATGCATATTTGTATTTGCTTTTATTAAAAAACAAGAGAAGCGCGATGTTTATAGGGAGGACGGCAGGCCAGTATCATGGTGGCAGGACAGATAGACCATCAGGTGCTCCCTATGGCCAGTCCGCCCCTGCTGCCATATAAATAGCAAATGAGCCATGGCGCAACGCAACTGACTCTTAAAGGGAATGGGAGATGAGACTGATTGGTTTATTCTCAAAACACACCCATAACTCATTGAGAGAATGAGCTCAACCCTGTTAGACCATGCGCCACGGTGCAGAACGTATTTTTCTGTCCTTAAAATAGCAAAAATGGATTCTGACACGCCCTTAATGCTTTGGACTTTGCGCCTAGATTGTTAAAATAGAGCCCATTGACCGAGAGACTGTTTAGATGCATGTCACTGATGAGAAGATGATGGGTGTTTACTGTGTCATGACAAAAAGTGGCCTTAAACACCCAGCTGGCACAAGACGTCAACATTATGGCCCAATCCCAATTCTATTTTTGTACCCCTACACCTTTCCTTTAGCCCTTGCAACCGAGGGTTAAGAGGAAGGGCTTTAAAATTTACCCCTAAGAATTGGGACAGCACTACATCCTCTGCACACGTCATCATTTGTCTTCGCAATCTCTTGCTTCATATGAGTTCAGATGATTGTGACAACTGTAGTGATTCCAGTTGTGTTATTTTTTTGGTATATATCTTTAGGAAATCACTGAAACCATGTATTATGTTATCATAACGATCTAAAGTGGCAATAAGATCGTAACAGTACTTTGCATTTACACAGTAGTCATATTCATTAATGTAAACGCACCAAAAACAACATTAACATTATAAAATACACTATAAAAAGCCTATTCCCAGCCACTAGACTTTTCTGACAGGGTATTCCAGTGTCATTGAGTGTCAGAATGTTGTGGACTGCTGTACAAGAGTTATTATTAGGGATTATAGATTGCGACTAGATTGAAATTTAGCAGTTTTTATTTTAGCAATTTTTTTTAAATATGACGGTAAAATATGAATGTGGTTATGAATATATTAAAACTTGTTTTTTTGTTGTAAAAATTCATAACAATGACAAAAATACTAATTAGTGGATCTCCTTACTTCAGGGTTCAGCTGGAGCTAGTGTATTCTGGGAAATTTTCTTACCCCTTGGTTTCAAGTGCGGTCCTGAAAAGTCTTTGTTTGTAGGGGTGTATACCCCTTGCCCTTAGCCCTACGCCTTCAAGCTAAAGAGAATTGGGACACCACTACCCCTTCACTGGCACGCACAAAATGAGGGGTAGGGTTAAGGGGAAGAGCTAAGGGGTAGAATTGGGATTGGGCCTATGTCAGATTGATGTTGTGGGGATTTTGCATTTTGTTTGGAAAAGAAAATTGGATTGACGTCAGAACCCATCGTTAGGCTGACGACAATGTCCAACATCCAATCGAAAATCAAATCAAACCAAATATCAACGCCTAATAATGTTACAGCTTGGCGTTGTGTGGATGTTACAAGATCCAACAGTTGTTGGATTTTGAATGCTATACCTGTTCAATAAATGTCAGTAGTTGAAGTTAATATGATGCTGGTTTAAAATGTTAGCTCAACATTGGTTTTTGGTTCACTTTCCAACACAACCTAAAATCAACCAAATATCAATGATGTCATTACTGGACATCAAAATAACATTGTCCTTAGACACGGGCTAGATGTTGAATCTAACCTAATATTAATGTCTTATGACATTTTGAGCCTGCTTGGCAATAACTAAATGCACTACAGAATGTTACGTTTACACACATCCACAAATTACATGTAAATGAATCAGCTTTTCACAGCGTAATACTCTCTACTCTTGAGTACTTTTGAAAGGGCTACTTTTTACTCATACTTTGAGTGATATTTAAAACAGAAACTTTTACTTGTGCTACATTTTTAGCCATTTTTAGACAACAAAACAAAACCCCACAGAATCATTAGCACAGATCCACATATATACGCAATGCTAAGGCCTGAATCCTGTCTATTAGCTATAAAACCTGAGAATGGGAAAAAAATGGTGCATTTGGTAGAAATCTAGGAATTGATCCCCAGAGTCTCCTCACATCAAGACAGAAAAAAAAAACAGAAATTGTATCTCTGGGAGAGCAGAACAACACTGTATCTCTGACATACAGAGGAAACGCTGTGAAAGTGGAGAAGAGCGAGATGTCCATGTCTGAGCAGCTGATGGATTCATTTAAAGCATTGAGTGACTCTTGTGTCTGCACAGCGAGACTCTCACACCACCATCACTCACTTCACAGATAATGACAAAACACTGACAGACACGAACACTGGTCTAGACGAAATCTCCAGAGCTTTATCAACTGCTAGTTTAACGGTAACACTATTGCTGGATATCAGGGAGAAAAAAAAGTGTTAATGCTCTGATGAAGCTGTGGAAGGCTGTTGCTAAACAATAGGTGGATGGGTTATAGATTTTTAGTGGAGTTGATTCAGTGTGTAATTGAGTCAAAACTGTGAGATATGAAGTCATAATTGTAAAGTAGTGAACGAATAAAAGAATGATGATAAAAGAATAGTAAATAAAACCAATGAGTCACAATTGCTGTTATCCAAAATAGGCATTTTTGTGAAATGTAAAATATGTTGCGTCAATTTAACATGTTTAATAAACTCATAACTTGCTATTTATTAAGGAACATAGAATAAGATAATGCAGAATATGTGCTTTATAAATACTAACAAACAACCAATATCTTAAAAAAATGCAGGTGAAAAGCCACTAGTTAGTAGGAAATGAGACTTAAAGTGTTACCAAATAAATAAAACAAAATAATTCTGTAAGATTTTTAGCATCATGGGCTCTATTTTGACGATCCATGCGCAAAGTGCAAGGCGCAAACGCATTAAGGGCATGTCAAAATCCACTTTTGCTATTTTAAGGACGGAAAAATCCACTTTGCTGACTAGGCTAATGCGCGCAGCACCGTCACTGACAGAGAGAGCGAGTGCCCGAGACAGCGAGTGCTCGTGACACCTAGAGAGCGCAAAGGGAGGCCTCAGTCATATCTCCGCAGTCTGCCACCGATGGCTGATCTCGCTTCTCAATTTTGCGACGCAGGTGTCTGTGGTCCTTTAAATGTTATCATAAATCACTGTTTACATGATAGTCTAGACTCTAAATCAGAGTTTTGTCTAAATCATATTAAAATCGGAGCATTTGTGTCCATATATTTAAGATGCCAGATTATGTCAGTGCATTCCTCTGCCTTTGAGCCTTCAAATGTGTCCTTAAGTTTGACGTGTTTCCCCCTTACACGCAAGTTTTGTAAAGCATCTGCTTCACGTCGCTGTGTCAGAATCCTTGCTTGTAAAATACACTTTAGAACGCTTAGTTTAAGCAAATTTAATGAACGCGATCATGCGTGCTGATCTGAAGAGTCTCTCTCACTCACTGAATGCGCTGTACTGCGTGCATTGCGTGGATTGCGTCCGTCCGTCCCCTAAGCAACAAGAACAAACGTCTGTAATCGCCTGTCCGTATTCCTCAAAGTTGTTTAGAAATAAATATTTAAAGATGGTGTGACTGTGTACTAATGTGTGCCTTTCATGCACATCTTAATACATCTTGCGTTCTTGTCGCAGCAAGGTCTAGTTTAATCAACTAGTTGTTTATAAAGTGGTCATAAATGATTTTTATGTGTAATGTTCCCTGAAGTCCACTTATAATATTGTAGAAAATATAAATCTTTTTTTTTTTCATTTCTCATTAGAGTTATCCTTGATTCTCTATTAGTATGTTGTGTATGCTTTGCCTAAAGAGACGTTAAATCATTTACCTTACAGTCATTCTTTACCATATATATATTCTTTGCTATATTTTGTATGCTCTGTCAAATTATATGTTAACCGAAACTGGCCTTTGAGGAAATGTATTTTGCATGCTAATAAGGCATTTTGCAGAAAGAGCTATCTTGGACAAGGAATGTGCTGCAGAAACAATAAAAATAACGTGTCTCTCGCTTCTGATTTCCAGTGTAACCATTTAAGAAAACACACTGGGGCCTTTGGAGGTCTCTGACGGAGACAACCCACCTTATAAACTGAGTCTTTAGTCCTAAAAAAAAAACTCTCGCAGATTGCACAGTTGTGCGACCTAGGGCCCTAATCGAATTATTCATTTGTACATAATAAATAATATTTTTGATATTGATCTCTGCCTCCTGAGTTTGTATTGTACTCGCATGGAATAATAGAGCACTTATTCCAACAAAGAAAAAGAAAAAAGAAAAAATTATATATATATATATATATATATATATATATATATATATATATATATATATATATATATATATATATATATATATATATTACTATTATATATATATATATATATATATATATATATATATATATATATATATATATATATATATATATATATATATGAGCAATATCACATGAGTAGCAGTGCGATATGGCTGTATATCGGCACTGGTGGGAGGCGTGCGTTGCCAATATATACAGCCAGATCGCCCTGCTACGAGTGTGATATTGCTTTTATACAAGCGTTTGACAGCATAATTGTGTATATAAAAACAAAATCAAACATGGACAGTCTCAAAAACCCTTTTGTATAAGGAACTACTTTCTTCCACGTTGGATTCAAATCATAAGCTGACAGTTAAACAGCTGAGCAAGCATCTTTTAAACTTTAGATCTGTAGTGTCTCCTTTTTGCTGGCTGTGTGTGGGCGGAGTCATATACAAAGCTTAAAGCTGCGGTCACACTGGGCTTTTACTCCTATAGACTCCCATTTATACGCACGCGAATGCGTCAGACCGGAAACGCAGGGTCACGCGTTAAGTTTCGCAGGTTGCTGCGGTGCAAAGTTCAAGCTTGGTGAACTTTGACCTGCGAAATCGCATCACTTGACTACATGAGAACAACCGAGGATCAAAACATGACCTCTCTGTACAGAAATTGAAAATATGGAGCAATCACTCGCTTTTTTAATGCCTTATAATCTTGTTATTATTGCCGCCTCTTTTCGCAGCGCCGTACGATAAAATATCATACACACAAACTCTACTGTGACCGTAGCTTAAAGAGGCTGTACGGCTGCTGATATTACTTAAATATCACGGCTATCAGCCAATCAGATTCGAGAACCAGACAGAACTGTTGTATATATATATATATATATATATATATATATATATATATATATATATATATATATATATATATATATATATATATATATATATACACACACACCTAGCTGGATATCAGAAGGTAAAACGCTCGGACGAAACAAACTGTAGATAATTGGAGAATGAGTTGACTGTTTATTTGAGAATTGGAATTGTGCGATATTACACTGCGTTGCCAGGTCTTGATCACTGAGTCTGGGCTTATCTGGCAGTGATGACCGATTATAACCGTTCATCATTTCAGGCATGTCTGCGAACTAAGACTTCACGTCAGACAGATCCAGACACAGATGGTGCAGCAACACACTCTCACAGATGTTCTTCACATTCACTTGTGTACAATAAAAATTCATTCACAAAAGCATCATTCACAGAAATGTGCTCATAAATGAAAGTGTATTAGCATGTTGAGGCTGATTGCACAGGCTTTAGA
Organism: Danio rerio; assembly: GCF_052040795.2. Taxonomy (NCBI): domain Eukaryota; kingdom Metazoa; phylum Chordata; class Actinopteri; order Cypriniformes; family Danionidae; genus Danio; species Danio rerio. Next base: position 46,792,619 of record NC_141033.1, on the reverse strand, counting down.
CTCTGCTGTGAAGAGTGTTGTATTACTGAGCAAACAGTGGTTTGAGAAGCTGATGAGAAGCGTTAAGTAGATAATTATGGTGCTTATCAAACACTTCAATGCTACTTGAAGACCAAGCCACATTCTTGAGTTTATCCAGGCAGGTTTCTTTGATTTCACTTTAGAAATGATGATGAATCACTTACATACTGTAAATACACTTCATGCTGGTGAAGAGTTATAAATAATGTATTATTACTTTGTGTCTAAATGTGTTTTTTGTGTTCAAAATTCACTGGAGACACTTTATTTTGATGGTCCGTTTGATGATATTTAAGTTACATTGCATCTGCATGCCAACTAATTCTCATTAGAACTTAAGTAGACTGATAGGTTGGGGTTAGGGCTACTGTAGGTTGACATGTACTTGAAAAGTTTCTTATAGTCAGAACTATATAGGCAAGGCAAGGCAAGTTTATTTATATAGCACATTTCATACACAGTGGCAATTCAAAGTGCTTTACATAAACAGGAATAAAAAAGACAAGTTTAGGAACATAAAATGCAGACAATAAAAATTATTAAAAACAGATAAAAACAAATTAAAAGGAGTTAAAATAGGTTATAAAAGAATGAAAAAGAAAACGAAAAACATAAGTGCGATCTGTCGGACGCAGCACAGTGCTCATTCAGTAAAGGCACAGCTAAACAGATGTGTTTTCAGTCTTGATTTGAATGTGCCTAATGTTGGTGCACATCTGATCATTTCTGGAAGCTGATTCCAGCAGCGAGGGGCATAGTGGCTGAAGGCAGATTCACCCTGCTTTGACTGAACTCTTGGAACTTCTAGTTTATTTGATCCTAAAGATCTGAGTGATCTGTTGGGTTTGTATTCAGTGAGCATATCTGTAATGTATTGAGGTCCTTGGCCATTTAGTGATTTATAGACCAGTAATAACACTTTAAAATCTATTCTGAATGTAACTGGCAGCCAGTGTAGAGACCTGAGGACAGGTGTGATGTGCTCTGATTTCCTGCTTCTGGTCAGAATTCTGGTCAGAATATAGTCAGAACTATAACTACTGGAGCAGTATCAACAGACAATAAGCAGACATTCTACTAATACTCAAAAGGACCATCAAAATAAAGTGTGACCAATTCATTATGCTCACGTAGTGTGGGCTACATTTATTTGATCAAAAATTCAACTTTTTTTATTCGATTGTATTCGATTTATTTTTGTGCTAAAAAATATGGGTCACACTATATTTTAGGGTACGTTTTTCTCTATCAGTAAAGCATTAACCCTGACTTTTACCTCAATCAACTCATGTAGACATAGAATATGGGCTTTATACAAACTAATAAACAGCCAATACCTTAAAAAAGGCAGATAGCAAATCACTAGTTATTGACAAATTTTACTTAAACTAAAATGTTACCAAATAAATAAAATAATTCAGTATGATTAAGCAAAATAAGAATGTCAAATGAAAAAAATAGTTACAATATGAGATGGAAGATATGAACAACTGCAATTGTGAATAATATTATTATGAGATATGAAAGTTAAAATTGTGAGATCACAAATGCAATACTGCTACTTTTACTACTACTACTACTACTACTACTACCACTACTACTAGTACTACTACAGTACTACCACCACAGCTACTACTAATACTACTACTACTAATGCCACTATTACTACTACTACTAATGCTACTACTTCTACTACTACTACTATTACTACTACTACTAATAATAATAGTACTACTAATACTACCACTACTTCCACTTCTACTACTAATTCTACTACTATTACTAATACTACTACTGCCACTACTACTATTACTACTAATAATAATACTATTACTACTACTATTAATACTACTAATTCTACTACTACTACTACTACTACTACTACTACTACTACCACTACTACTACTACTAATAATAATAATGATAATAATAGTCTACTAATAATAATACTATTAGTCAAAGATAACACAAGTGAACACATCATTCACTTTTTATATTGAACTTTTGCCATACTGCACCTAACAGCACTACAATAAATACCTCAACTTGGCCATATTCTGGCGCAATAGGATATCTGGTAATTGCTCACAGTTTATTATTGTCTATTTATTGAATATCTATTGTACTATATTAGTTAAATGTTTAGTTTATGTTTGGTGTGTGTCATATCTTGCTTTAAATTGCACATTGGAGTATGGGAGAAACGCAATTTCAGTCTGCTGTGTAATGTACTGTTGCATAGTTTGATTGACAATAAAGTTGACTTGACTTGACTTGACTTGACCTGACTTGACTTCACTTGACTTGACTAAATGGAGGTTTTTATTATTAAGGGAAACTAAATCCCTAAACTGCATAGCCCTGTGTTAAAATGTTTGATAAAATATCCTGAAGGAGAATAGCTGGCCATCTGTTAGTGATTTCAAGCTGAAACTATCTTTGGTTCTACAGCAGTACAATGATCCTAAGCACACCAGCAAGTCCACTTCCGAATGACTGAAGAAAAACAAAAAGACAATAGAGTGGCCTAGTAAAAGTCCTGACTTGAATCCAATCGAGATGCTGTGGCATGACCTTGAAAATGCAGTTCATGCTTAAAAACCCTTCAATGTGGATGAGCTACAGCAATTCTGCCAAGATAAGCAGACCAAAATTCCTCCACAGGAGGGTCACTATTACTGTAGCTTGCCTCACTGTATACAAAAATGTAAATACATTAACTGCAATTATGAGATAAAAGTTAAACAGGTGAGATGGGAAGACAAAATTGCAATTTAAAATAAATGCATGGGAAAATGGAGGAAATTGGTTGAATTTATCTCATTTAGAAGACCTGATTTTGTTGCTATAAACAAATAGAAGATGCTCAACTGATAGATAAATGCTGCTTTTGTAATGATGCATGCATAATGTGTGTATACTTATATGGTTATGTATATTCACATTGCATTGTGCGTTATCCTCATATGTATCATGAGGGTGGTCATTTGAGATTACTCTGAAAGGAATTATATTATGACATGCGTTCTCACCCTGCATGTCTTTTAATATTTATTATTAATATTTTCTTTTGTTATTTTATATAATTTTTTTTTCATAATTGAACAAAATTTGAGTACTAAGTTAGTAAACCTAACAAAAATGTATGTAAATTGTGTGTCATTTAAGGTCACACACTGAGATTCAAATGTACCTTAAAATATTGTATGATTGTACTTAATTGAGTGTTAACAATAAACATAAATTAATTAATTAAATAAATAAATAAATAAATAAATAAACTAAATGACTAAATAAACTAAATAAAAAAATAAAAAAATAATAAAAGAATAATAAATAAATAAATGAATAAATAAATAAACTGAATGAATACATAAACTAAATAAATAAATAAAATAATAAAAGAATAATAAATAAATAAACAGTTAAATAAATAAATAAATAAACTGAATGAATAAATAAACTGAATAAATAAATAAAATAATAATAATAAAAATAAATAAATAAATAAATAAATAAATAAATGCAATTATGCGACACTGTGCATAAAAACATGAGATCACAACTGCAATTATGCAATAATAATAACAACAATATTAATAATAACAACAACAACAACAACAACAATAATAGTAATAATAATAATAATAATAATAATAATAATAATAATAATAACAATAATAATAATAATAATAATAATAATAATAATAAGAAGAAGAAGAAGAAGAAGAAGAAGAAGAAGAAAAAGAAGAAGAATCGGCGGTTCATTCCACTGTGGCAACCCCAGATTAATAAAGGGACTAAGCCAAAAAAGGAAATGAATGAATAATAGTATTAAAATGATAATAATATAGTAATAATAATAAAAATAATAATAATGATAATAATAAAAACAACCTGAAATGAGCATGCATATAATTAAACGCAATTTTCATTGATTTTAAAGAGTGCAAATTGAAAAAAAAAAAATCAGTGTACACAACCATAACAGCCACAAATGACCAGCAGAGGAAATCAGACAGGCTGTCAGAGATTTTGCTTATCATTTCCAAACTTATTCGCAATTTCTATTCATTTACAATCGCTTCCCCAACGCACACAGTCACGCAAACACAAACACACCTGTGACTGAATCCAGAATGACTGATTTTCCGCCTGGCTGACTGGAGGTCGGGAGCAGATCTCTGATACGGACTTTTGCTCCGCTGGGGGAAAAAAAGAAAAAAAAATGAGTGACGGGCCCAGATTACGCTGCCTTATTTACCTGCGGCTAACAATAGCGTAAATAAAACAAGGATGTTCTATCAGTCAACGTACACAAGCTGTGATCTATGTTAATAGAAGCCTGCGAGGCATGTCAATGTCACACTTCCATTATAATGTGTTAATGGGCCTTGCCACAAATGCTAACACTCGGCAGAGAGAAATGATGCATGGCTTGATGTCATTACAGGGCAAATTGTTCTTCATCTATAAATAACTTCATGCACCTTGATTTCCAAAGGCCACAAAAATGAGGCAAATGCATCCCTGGAAAGAAAGCATGGATATTTGCTTTCCGTCATGCTTTGATACATGTATGCAAATGAGTTCTGTATCACAAAAAAATTTACAGGCGAATGAGTTCTCAGCTTTTATTACTGTAATCACCTTGGGGAAGAGCGGATGAAACCTTTTGGCCCTGAGGTTAATCCTGCGATTAGCATAGGCTAATATGTGCATGAAATCTGTGTAATTAAGCCTCGCCATTTGACAAAGTGATCATATTATCTTTTTTATGGATGATGATTAAAGGTGTTTGGATATTGTATTATGGCAAAGGACAAAATGAATGTGGAGCTGGGATTTTTAGACTGGATGATTCAAATTTGATGTTTATGTAATCTAAAAGAATTTAACTAAATAATAATAATAATAATAATAATAACAATAATAATAATAATAATAATAATAATAATAATAATAATAATAATAATAATAATAAAAACAATAATAATAATAATAATAAAGTGGAATTTAATTGTGAGGTTTTTGTACTCATGGTCATGGTCATTTCTATTTTAAAGAACATATACAGTATATTTCTGATTCTAATATTTATGTTTATGCGTTATATTTGCATATAATTTTTATGTAAATTGCAATATTTCTATTTTAATATAATTTAATATTATTTTATTAATTAATTAAAATATTGGATTTTTAAATATTTTATTCTAACATGCATCACATCATCAGAAATAAATTATGGCTTCATTTTGTGCATTTAAGCCTTTTCATTTCAGCATTTTATTTATTTATTTATTTATTTATTTATTTATTTATTTATTTATTTATTTATTTATTTATTTATTGTTTTAATTTATTTTTTACAGTTTATTTATTCAGTTTATATATTTATTTATTTATTCAGTTTATTTATAAATTAATTTTATTTATTTATTTATTTGTTTATTTGTTTATTTATTTATTTATTTATTTATTTATTTATTTATTTATTTATTTATTTATTTATTTATTTATCTATCTATCTATTTATTCATTTTATTTACTAATTTATTCATTTTATTTACTAATTTATTCAATTTATTTATTCATTCAATTTATGTATTTATTTATTTATTCCTTCATTTATTCATTCAGTTGTTTTAATTAATCATTCAGATATTTTATTTATTTATTTATTTATTTATTTATTTATTTATTTATTTATTTATTTATTTATTTATTTATTTTAGTTTATTCATTCAATTTATTTATTATTTCAGTTTATTTATTTATTCACTTCATTTATTTATTTATTCATTCATATTATTTTTTTATTCATTATATTTATTCATTAATTCAATGTATTTATTTATTTATTCATTCATTATATTTGTTTATTATTTTAGTTTATTTATTTATTCAGTTCATTTATTTATTCATTCAGATTATTTATACATTCAATTTTGTATTTATTCAGTTTATTCATTAATTATTTCAGTTTATTTATTTATTTATTTATTCAATGTATTTATTTATTCAATGTATTTATTTATTTATTTATTTATTTATTTATTTATTTATTCTTTCATTTATTCATTTAGTTTGTTTAATTATTCATTCAGCTTATTTATTTATTTATTTATTTATTTATTTATTTATTTATTTATTTATTTATTTATTTATTTATTTATTTATTTATTTATTTATTTATTTATTTATTCAGTTTATTTATTCATTCAGTAAATTAATTTATTATTTCAGTTAGTTTATTAATTTAGTTCATTTATTTATTTATTCATTTTCTTTTCAGCTTAGTTCCTTTAATAATCTGGGGTCACTACAGCGGAATGAACCACCAACTTATGAAGCATATGTTTTACGCAGCGGATGCCCTTCCAGCTGAAACCTATCTCTGGGAAACACCCATACACTCATTCACACAAACACACTACGGACAGTTTTAGCATACCCAATTCACCTGAGCCACATGTCTTTGGAATTGTGGGGGAACAGGAGAACCCAGATGAAACCCACGCCAACATGGGGAGCAAACTCCACACAGAAATGCCAACTGACCCAGCTGAGGCTAGAACCAGCGACCTTCTTGCTGTGAGGCGACAGCACTACCTACTGCGACACCACATCACCCCATTTATTTATTAATTCATTATTTATTCAGATTATTTATTTAATTATTTATTTATTAAATTTATTTATTCATTCAGTTTATTTATTCATTAATTGAGATTATATATTCATTCACTTTATTTATTTATTCATTTATTTATTTCCCAGAGATGGGTTGCGGCTGGAAGAGCATCCACTGCGCAAAAAACGTGCTGGATAAATTGGCGGTTCATTCCGCTGTGGTGTCCCCGGATTAATAAAGGGACTAAGTCGAAAAGAAAATGAAATTATTAATTCATTTTTTTACTTATTCATATATTCAGTCTATTTATTTAATTATTCATTCATTCATTGTTTATTTAACTTTTTATTTTTATTAATATTTTCATTCATTCAGTTATTTTACTTATTCATTTATTCAGTTCTTTTTATTCATGTATGCATTCATTCAGTTAATTTATTTATTCATTCATTTAACTTATTTGTTTATTTACTGATTTATTCAGTTTAGTCATGTATTCATTCATTTATTAAGTTTATTTATTTATTCAGTTTGTTTAAGTTTGCAGACCTGCATTGCTATAACTTTCTTTTTCTTTTACACGGAACTTTGAGAGAAAAAAAGAGAGCAATGGCAGCGAGTGATCTGAAGTTTGACAGTAATTGTCACATTCTGTATTTTTGTAACACAGGTGTTGCTGTGTTGTGGTGGTTAGTGTTTTAAAGCAGATGAATTTACAGGTACAGCTTCACAGATAGGGTTTATCCTGATAACACTCTTTCATGCTGCTGTCAGCAAGCTTCAATCATCTCTGAAAAATAAACTACAAGCTCCTTAAAGCCCCGGTGATAAAAAAGAAAAAGAAAAGCAAAAACAAAAACAAAACACCACATCTAAAGAAGTAAAGCCATGGCAAGCTGTTTTAACATTTAATGGTCACAATTTATGATAAGGTTTCATTCGTTAATGTAATTACTACTATAAACTAATTATGAACAATACTTGCACAGCATTTATTAACCAAAGTTCAACATTTACTAATACATTATTAACATCAAAATTTATGCTTGTTAACGTTAGTAAATGTACAGTAGAGTGAGTTAATATGCATTAACTGTATTTTCATTAACTAACGTTAACTCACATAAACAAATACTGTAATAAAAGTATTGTTCATTGTTTATGTTAGTAAAAGCGTTATCTAAGATTAACTAACAACATTTTTTGTAAAGTGTTTTCCATTTAATCTACAAAATTTGTGTTTACAAAACATTACTTTTTATAAGATACTACTTGTAGCAGAACTTATTCCTTATTTAGTACTCATTCATTAGACATTACTTTTTTATATAGTATTACATATCTTTAGATACTAGTGATGATTCGAGTCCGATGCATATTAATGAAACAAAAGACAAAATAATATAAAACGGTGTGTGTAGAATGGAAAAAATCTAACCCAATTTAAATTGTTTTAGTATAAATAAATGGATAATGAACAGGGCTTGACATTAACACCTGCCAAATGCGCATAGATTTCAGCTGTGGTGGGTAAAGGCTTGTACACACTGGGACGCTTTTCTCGAAAGCGGAATCGAACAAGCATGGATGTTTCAAGCAGCAGCTCCAGCTCTAGCGATGAAGAAATTATTATTGTTCACAGAGCAACGAAGAGCTCTACGTTCATATCGCCTTCAATAATCTTCTTCAATGTGTGCTCGCATTGACAGTTTCAAGTGCTGTTTACTGTAATTTCAGCAGCTTTATGCATGTGTAGAAAAGTGCGATCTGATTGGTGGAGAAGGTTTCTGCGGTGCGTTGAAACAAACAAGAAAAAACGAGCATGAGGTGTTTCTTAAAAAATGATACTTTTTACGCCTGCTGTTTTGCGCGTTGGTGTGCCAATCACATTGACGCCCTTTATTTAGTCACAAGGTGTTAAACGTCAACAAAAAACGCCATTTTTAAATTGTAGTTTTCTTAAAGAGCAGATTTTAGGATTGTCCAATGAAGGGCCAACATGAAAGATGACAATAATAACTGTGTTCTCGTGAGCATAAGAAAGCAGGTGAATACCGAATGAGAGAATGATCATGCACACGGTGAGACAGGCGATCATGACGAGGGCTTCAGTGGTTTTCGACAGAGGTTCATTCAACAGCGGCCTCTGGTGGCTTTACGTGAGAACAGCGCGGGCGCAAACGGCACTCTCGCGGATTCACGAAAACAAAAACTGCAAAAACACATACCTCCAAGAAATTATTTTGCTGTCTGCAGAAATGGCCACAGGAATACGTTTTCAGAATGAGCCTGGGAAAAAATTGGTAAATCCTTAGTGTTGAGCCCCGAAATGTCATGTGAAACTAATTGCAATTCGACACTTTGAAACCATAACCCATTTGCTCATGCTCTGTGAAATGAATGAGAAGGCATGTGGAAATAACACAAAACTAAATTAAGCCATTTTAGCATGCCAAAGTTATATATTTTACGTAATATATATGTTATATTATTATATAATATGGTTATATTTTGCTAACAATAAAATTGTGACTAGTGAAACTGGCGAGTGGCTAGTAATGTTGGAAAACTACTCGCCACAGTGGCTGTGACTGAAAAAAAAGTTAATGTCAAGCCCTGATAATGAACAAGTACTAGTTTTATGATGGATGTAAATTTTGGAGGTAGTTTGTAAATGAGCCACAATGTGAGGCTGAATTTATATTATAATGTGCAAAAATTTCAGAAGCAATTGAATGTGTCACAACTACATGCGGCTCGACACCACAACATACAGTACAACAGGGGTTTTCAAAGTGTGAGGCGCGCTTCCCCTGGGGGGCGCCAGAGCATGTCAGGGGAGGCGCGGGAAAAAATATTATATAATAAAAATATAATTATTAAGTTTAATTATTATACGTATTTTTATTATTTTTAAACGTTTTAATTAAACAAAGCTAAAAAAAATAACACGTCAAACATAAGAAAACCTTTTTTACCCAGAAGGCCATAGCTGTAAATTCGCTTCTGTTTGGCAAGCCCGCCAATACAGGTATATGCCTGCTAATTTACAGTCTATGCTGCTAATACAATGGATCGGTTTCTGAGACCCCCCGATTCAAAGCTTTCAAGTTCAGGGCTTAAACCCAAAAGACGACGATATGATGATCAGTATTTGAGTTTAGGATTTACGTGTACAGGACCAGCTGATGCACCACGACCTTTATGTGTGGTTTGTCAAGATATTTTGGCTAATGACAGCATGAGACCCGCTAAACTTCGGCGAAACCTTGAAACCAAGCATGATGAGGTAGCAGGAAAACCTCCAGAATTTTTTTGTGTGTGTGTGTGTGTGCGTGTGTGTGAGCGCATGTGTTTAGGAGGAGGGGGGCGCCAATGGATAAGTTGTGTCAAAAGGGAGGCCTACTGTCTTAGACTTTGAAAAACCCTGCAGTACAATATTTTCCCCTAACATATACATTTATCAAGTTATTCAGTTTGATTAGCTCCAGATTTGGCTTCAGTACTGACTAATCTATTGTATATACACAAATAAAATATTGTAAAGCTTCCTATAGAAAATATGAATTTAAAAGAGAGATTTGTGAGGAGTGTACTTTTGAGCACAGTATATAATGAAAAATGGATGAAGTCTGGCCTTCCAAGACATGCTCCTACCTTCTAGATGTTTCCTCGTGAGATTAGGCTGGTACACAAGTACAGTTTAAAGATTAAATGTTAAAACATCTTGCCATAGCTCATGAATCCACTCTTAAAAGGCATCGTATTGATGTGCAGGCCGCTCTAGTCTGACAGTCACGATTCTGAAGATCAGTGAACAGGCTTTAACGGCGCGCCGCTGAGGAAGTGCGGTTACTACAGAAACACCTTTCAGAGCTCCGATCAGAGGCATCGGCACCAGCTGAGAGCAGGTGAATGAAGCCCGTCTGAACACAAGCCCCGCTGACGGCCAGTCGAAGACCTCTGGAAAGTGCTGATGAGAAACCAGCGGCCGATAAAGCAGAGAGTCGATGAGTGCGGCTGGACACACGCTACACACTTCTGCCCAAACACCAACAACGACTTCATTTCTCTTTCATTCATCACCCGCGTGAGGCTCTGCTACGTGAAAAGTCGATATTGACTGGTTTTTGGCGCAGCAAAAGGGAAGCATATTATCCGTAATCACAAACTTGCATGAATAGGCACGACGACGAGGTGGGAAACGAGAGAGAGAGAGCTATTGGATTTATCATATTGTTGAAGCAAATAAAGCAATTTAAAGTCCTCCTGCTGTCAACGATGTTATCCCTTAAAACTTCGCTTTTTGCTTGGATATAACTACGGCCTTAAAAAGGCTGTTTGTAGAATTCAGAAACACTTTTATATAAGCACAACTGTAGGTAACACTTTAGTAAAGGGACTAATTTTCACTATTAAATGGTTTATTATTTGCCTATTAATAAGATATTGGCTGTTTAGGTCTTAAAATGTACATATTGTGCATTTTATTTTTTTCAACATGATTTTGTAAGCTGAAACAACAAAGTTGGTAATTCTACTTAACCTGGTAAGTTTTCGGCGTCTCAACTAGTCTGTAATAGTGTTTGTCGCCTGAACTTAAAAACATAGGCTGAACCCGCATCCTTTAAGTTGCGTCCCATACTTCCAATCCAGCAGGTGGCGGAATATGCACAATTCCTTCTGATTTCCGGCTAAACACCAGGGCCCGGTTTTTCAAAAGTAATCCACTAGGATTTCTGATAAGGGATTGGATCAAATCTTGAAAATAGGTTTTTCTAAAGAAAAAAACAGATTACATAATCAGATTAGATCACGTAATCCACATTACTATCAGTAGTAGATGTAGTAGTCGTTGTAATGGTATTAGTAGTAGTAGTAGACATTGTAGTAGTGGTAGAAGTAGTAGATGTAGTTGTTGTAGTAGCAGTCATTGCTGTAGTAGTATCAGTAGTAGATGTAGTAGTCGTTGTAATGGTATCAGTAGTAGTAGACATTTTGGTAGTAGTAGAAGTAGTAGTGGTTGTGGCTGTAGTAGCAGTAGTTATAGTCGTAACATTAGAAACTCTCTGTAGTAGTAGAAGTAGTTGGTGTAGTACTTGTGATTTATTCTTATTATTATCATTGTAGTGGTTGTTGTTGATGATGGTTATTGCTGTTGTCCTCTCTTGCTTGTTTACTGTCATTATTACTATCATTATATCACTAGCATTGTTGTCACTCATCACTGACTGACTGGTTTCTTTCTATCCGTTTTTTCTTTCTCATTTCCTCTTCCTGTTACTGTTCCTTTTGTATGTACTCTGAACTGTTTACCAAGTTTCTTTTACATGTACACACATATACATGCACACATGCACAAACACACGCACCTGCCAGTATTTGACTGTATTGTAGTCGTTTTTGGTATTTTTGTTATTGTTTCATAGTTTTTGTCTTTGTATCATCTCAAATTGTGTACCTTTTTGTATATTCTAATAAAAAAAAAAAAAGATTGTGTAATCCAATCTTGGTTTTGATCCAGATCAAACCTTTAGTTTGGGTTTTTCAGACCTTTTTGGTAGGATTTGGATCACTTTGATCCAAAAAAATCTGCATTAAACTGATTCCATCAGAAGGGTAGATTCAGCGTGGATTTCATGCCCAAAATGTAATGAAAACTTCATTACAGATTGATCCAATCTGATGTTGCTTTGAAAAACTGGCTCAAAAAGTAAGCTGGATTCTGTGATCAAGGATCGTATAACAGGATTACTAAATCTGGATCAATTTCATCCAGATTAAACCTTTGAAAAAAACGGACCTAGAAGAAGTCAGACATTTTCATTGTTCTTGAAATTGTGTGTTAAAACTTGTAAAATTACATATATGAACTGATTGTCAAGAAAGAAACCCTGTGGTATCGCCTGTCACACAGGAACATTGTGTACCTGGCTGTATATCTTGTCAGTAAAGAAAAGT